>NC_062521.1:28642886-28797886 GCF_022655615.1 Tachysurus fulvidraco | reverse complement strand
TTTTATAGAATAAATAAATAAATGTTATTTTTATATGTTATTTTATATGTTTTATATGTTATATGTTATTTTTATTTTATGTAAATAAATGTTATTTTTATTTAGTATTGAATGGATTCTTTGCATCAATATTTTGTTTGTGCTACAACTCTGGTAATAAGAATAGTGACATTTCACAGCTTTAGGTTGCCGTCTTTGCGGTTTTCCGCCGATTAACGTTATAAATAAACGCCTCCACAGCTCTGACTGACGTGCACGCTGTGCGCGTGCCTGTGCTTCTCCGTTCAAATAAAGAGACTGAACCGCCCCTGCTGTATACATTCTTAATTTCTTTCCTGTTGCTTCGATTCACTTCTTTTTTTTAATTTTTTTTACTCTACAATTACAAAGATTTTTGTAATCAGCCAAAAATGCGCCAGCATTTATCCTATTTTTAATATGCCATACAGTCTCAGCTTCTAAACCCATTGATTGTTGTTGTTCAGAGGAGATTATCTAATATTCTATAAAAAAAAGGTAAGTACAAAGACTTATTTTTGTGCTTTAAGCTACAAACGTTGAATGATGGATATTTTTTTAAACCAGTTGTAATATTCAGTTCTGCCCAGTAACCAGTATGTAAAGTCAAGATAAGTTTCTGTTTCCTTGCAATCCAGCTCTCAGAATGAGGAAGTGCTTTGAATTGAGATTAAAAACAAACAGGTTCTACAAGGCTGTATATACTGTACTGTATATATTGTATAACGTAGGTTTTTTTCCCCTCTGCTGTTCAATACCTTATCAGGTTAAGAAGTTTTTTATACTTATGAAGTTTATTTTTCTTGGTGGATCCTAGCACCAGATTGTGAAAGAGGAATAGATGTATAAATATAGATATGGGAAGTAGTGTAGGGTTGTAAAATTCCGGGAATTTTCAAGGCTGGAAACTTTCCTTGGGAAATAACGGGAATATATGGGAATTAACGGGAATATATGGAAATAAACTGGGAATTAAAAAAAATATGCAGAGTTGCCTATAACAAGGAACTTAAATGTACTGTAGTTAAAAAAAAATCTTGCAGCATAATTTTGTTTAAAACAACAAGATTTAATGCAATTTAAGTACCCTACCCTGCATTCATCGCTCACTTGCACACAGCGCACTGCTTACTGGAAGGCCATTGAGGCCAAACCCACTGCATGTACTTGCATTCTTCCATAACATGCACAGTAACACTTTATTTTAGCGTCATTTAACTAGTTGCTTATTAGCATGAATATTAATAGAATATTGGCTATTTATTAGTACTTATTAAGCACATATTAATGCCTTATTCTGCATTACCTTATTCTACATTCTTAATTGTACCAAATACCTAAACTTAATAACTACCTTACTAACACTTAATAAGCAGTAAATTAGGAGTGTTACCACATGCACAGATAATTTGATGCCCCCTCACACACTCACTCCCCTGGAAAAAAAAATCCTCTATAAAATGATGTTTATTTCAATTATTAGGTTTATTATGTTTATTAAAAGCATAATACTGTTTATAAAGCTTTTGTGCTACTCAATGAAAGAATCAATTAAAGTTCTACTTACAATTAAATCAGTCAAGACGTCATTTTTAAAATTTGTAGTCTGCTTATGACCAAACAAAATGTTTATTTATGTTTGTATACAATGTAGTTTATATACATTTCCCTATATTAGCAAACAATTCCCATAAATTCCCATAAAGTTTCCAATTTGTAATGTTTCCAAAATTCCCCAGATTAAGTTCCTGTGGAAAGTTTCCGGAAATTTACCGGGAATTTACCGGAAACTTTCCACCGCTTTGCAACCCTAGTGGAATAGTAGCCCAAGTGATCTCAACAAATTGTGTTATCTATAAAATTCACATCCAGGTTGGATTTTATTATTCAATACAGAAATAAGTCTTTAGAACCTTAATTTTAAAGGCTAATAAGTGTATTTAGTGTGTAGTTAATGGTTTTAATGAATATATCTCAGTCTAATTTTTCTTCTTTTTTATTTTTATACCTCGTCAGAAGTCACCATGAGGACACTGGATGAAATATACCAGCTGAAGCAGACTAGGTTCGGCCAGCCTCAGCCAAGACATGGCCTAAAGCTGCTGCACTGGTTTGCTAAAGACTGTCTCACTGTTGATCAGAACAATGCTTTCCACTTGCGTTGTTATCCTGGGAATGGAGATTTTGGGTTCCACCCATTTCAGAACAGGTATGAAAGAAATGGTCAGAAACTTCTGCCTGATGTGACATTCCCTTACTATGAGTTGGGAAATCTGAGCAAAACAGCAGCATCTAACCTGCCTTTTAATGTACGAGAATATTATGAGAGCTACAACAAGATGAGTAACAAGGACCGCATCATAGTCGGAATTAACAACAAGTGGTTTCAAACACTTTTTGTTACTGAGCACATTGATCGGTCAAATTTCAACAAACATGCCACCTACCAAATCAGCAGACGCCTTATTATGATTATCCGGGGTCTGAGCTTAGACGACTTTCTTCGAAGAACCGGGTATTCGACAGTGCAAGCAGACAGTTTTTACACAATTAATGTAAACACACAATCAAACACCTCCAGCAGCACTTCAACACAGTCCACCTACACATCAGCCACCGGGACTTCAAGAAACCAAGACACTCGTGTGATAATTGATGACACTGATGAAAGCATTTTTGATGCGCTGAGTCGCTGCAACTGTACCATACTTTAGAAAAAACGCTGGGACCACATTTGGCTTAAATCTCTCAATATAGCAAATTATCTTTCATCAATAAAATGTGTATAATTATGTTATATGGTTTATTTCATTTTCAGAATAATTGAAATTAATCTGACTTCTTCACTTATGATATACGGTACACCTGTCTGTTCTTAGCTTCTGATGTTCTGTACTTGTTCTGGTTTTCTCCTATCTTAGTTTTAGCTATTATCTAATTATCTAATATCTTGCAGTGTTTGTGGTAAGAGAAGAATTACACTGTGCTGTCATGTATATGTGGTGGTAATAAGAAAGGTTTCTATGCCTCAATTTCATACACACATCATTATAAAAGCTGGCTGTATCCAGCATGGTGTAAACAAAATAAACTGTCTCTTTTATTAAAACTTGGCTCTTGGTCTCTGATTCTTCAGTCAGCTGATGAAACTGCAGTGTTTGATGGTCAACCAGAATGATTGACAACCAATGTTGGTGACTCCTGTGAGGACAGCGATGATCTGTTGACGACCTCGATGACAGGTTGCACTGTCAAAGAACTTGCTAGATGTCACAATGAGTCTGATGCCGATGTTGACAAATCTTGTCAGAGAAAGAGTTCGTCTGTTTTACACAGTCTGGTGATGAGTAATCAGGATGCTGGAGAGTCTTCCTCATCAGTTTTTGGATACCCTGCATTTTCCTGCTAATGACGGTTTGAGAGTGAATATCGTGTCTCACAATGATTATGATAAAGGAATGACACCGTTGATTGGGTGGCCCTTCAGTGCAGTCTGAGACACACAGAGCTGGTTTTGTATTCACAGAAATACTAAACACTGAAGGCTCTTCATCACAATGCTTCTCACAGTAGAATAAGTTGCGTACTAGTTGCGTAGGGCCCCGCAAATTACACAAGGCCCTGCCTCAACCTGCCTCATTTTACAGCGCGTGTTAATGTTTACTGTGTAGATGACAATATGAAGCGGAGCAATCAATCTGGCCATGAAAAGTAAAAAAAGAAACAAAATGAGAGTAAAATGCGAGAACAGCAATTAGGTAAACTTGTGTTCTCTTCACGTTTGTTGTCAGCAAGAGCAAATAACAGTAAAGTTAGGTTGATGTGATTCTGTAATCTCTATATGACTAGATAAATTAACTGTGCAGTGCTGCCAGTGCATCTCTTGGCCTGTCTGTCACACAAAATTGTGTGAACATTTGCATGAATAAATGCCCAAGGGCAACGGTGTTTATTTATTTATTTATTTTGGCTACAGTGTTTATAAACGGCAGGTCGATAACCGCGCCGCGCGTGAACATACGTCCATATGCGCGTGCAATCATGCACGAAATAACTTGCGCGCTTTCAGTCAGCAACATCTGTGTTGGGACCAGTACAAAAAGTAGCGTGATAGCACTCCTAAATGACAATGTTTATAGTCTCTCAATCAAGGTTACAACAACATTAATGCAATATGGAAACCAATGGATTTACATTGGAATGGTTATAATGCCAGGTCAATATGAATGCACATCCCACATCTCTCACAGCTCTCATGCATACTATAAAATACAGTGATACAGTATGGCAAGCCATTTTAGCTTTTATAAATTCACATGATAGGGATTTTTTATATCAAGAATTCGGTTTTCAATATTTAAAATGTAAATATTAAGTGATTTCTAGTAGTAACCATATTTTTGATATCAGGAATTACATTTTACACTAGTAAAAATAATTTCTGATATCTGCTATTGCATATTCACTAGTTGAATGTTGCAAGAGCCAAGTCATATTATAAATAGTATTTTATATTTGAAAATGGATAAAGAGGAATCTGATGGAGGCAGTTTAAGTGGGGCCTAATGCAGCTTATAAAATGAATAATAGTAGTTATCTATAACTTATAGGTGCTATGCTGAAATTTGTTAGAATAGGAGATGCTGTCAAGTGTGAATGTGTGGCAAATGGTTTACTTGGCTCAAGGGTCAGGTAGGAGGGCCCCTTAGCAGAATTTTGCTTAGGGCCCCAGGGAGATGTCCATTAAGTGATCCAGAACACCAAACTGCCAAAGTACTTCAAATTGGTCACATTTGATACAGAGCATCTGTCTAGTTAGTTAAAATGACTGGCTCTCATTGTATCTATGAGACACATCAGACCCTATTCGTACCTATACTTAACAATGTCCACTTACAACTGGATCACCAAAGATGATTAATCATGATTAATCCCAGTTGTGAATGGGGTCATAGGCCCTTAAGATGTTACCTGATTTGGGCAAAGCCTTTTGTGCTTTCAAAAATATCAAATCAATATTTGATGTGATAACCCTTTGGAATCAATTGTTACACTTGCACAAAATCAGGAATTTTGTAGGATCAGAATCAGGTGTATGAAACTAGGACACATTCCTGAGTGGGAGAGCGGAAGGGTTTCCTACTCAATCCGAAAACAAATGTCACTAAGGGACACGTACAGTACGTCAGTATAATTACTTCACTCTGGAATTAAGAATTTTTTATCACGAATGGTGCAATACTAGTAAAGAGATCACATGAGTTGTTCTATGTCTGAATTACAGCAAAGGAGCAGAACTATTGTCCATGCTGGTCCTGTCCCATACAGTACATAGTTCATGTGTGATGGAGAAGACATGTAGATGAGTTGCAGTCCTCAACAAAACCCAAGCACGATTCACTCTATGTGGAAACCCCTGAGAACTACAGGGTATCCTCCTCAGCTGAAACCATCTCCTGTGGAACATGACCTCCCCCAGCCCAATATAACCAACAGAAAGTACTGATTGTTAATAAGGGCTACACATTCCAGGTCTCTAAGGATTCTTCTGCTGCTGGATTAAAGTAGTGCATTTGACACAGTGCCTCAGAACACACACTTCATATTCTATTTTTTTTATAAGAGACTTTTTATTGTATTAACTGTGTCATCTCTTATTAAGTGTTGGGAAAAAGTTGCAAATGTAGCACATGATAACTAAACTTTACTCCTCTCTACATTTGTTTACTTTATTTAAGTCATTACAATTTATTTGTTAATTGTAATGACTTAAATAAAGTCATTACAATTTATTTATTAATTTATAGTTGTTAAGTTATTCAGCACTATGATAAAACACACATTATATTTAATGTATTAAGCTTAGTTTGTGAAACATCAAGATTTTTAATGAACAATAATTTAAATGAACTTTATTTATTAATTTTCCATTGGAAGTTACACAATTTTGCTAAGAGTCCTATGAACAAATAACTGCATACTGCTGGACTAAACTGACAAAGACATCTTCTACAAACACTGCTTCAGTAAAGCCACCTGTACAGTATAATGTCAGCCAGACCGAAGGGTCAATGCTGAGGATTATGAGTATTGTAGTAATATGTGAGTCCTGTAGAGGACGATGCCATTATACACTTTACATCATTTTTATTCCTAACTCTAACACTTACTGTATAGTAAAAATCACAGACACTCAACAATCAGATAAATCAGACTTTAAAGATTAGACCACATTATAGATTAGACCACAGATTCATCACATTTTCACCATTCTAACTGATACTGATGTGAAGTGTAAACAATGAGCTACCAGTGCACTATGTACTGTTTACAGTGGAGAAGGATGACAATGAAGCATTAAGTCATTAATGTATTTTGATAAATGTACTTTTCAATAGGTTGTGTGTGTATGAGTGTGTGCTGAAGGGGGGTGGGTCTGTCTGAGGTTTCCATTTTAAAAAAAAATGCAAACCCATGCAAACATTTTAAAAACATTCACTAATAATAGGTATATTAGCATTGGACATATATGGCAAGCCGTTTTAACATTGACTAACTGACTAATTGATTAACGTTTTAAGATTGACTATCCGGAATTAACATTACAGATATCAACAACATATTTTCAACTAGTTGTAACTGCATTCTGACTAGTCAAAAAGACAGTTAGAGATATCTTTAATTCCATTTTAGCTAGTCACAATGAAAGTTAGAGATATCTGGAATTCAGATTTGAATAGTCAGAAGTGAGTTATGGATATCTGCAATAACGTCACTGAAAACGATATTCAACTCGTCACACATCCTTAATGACAATTGCAGATATCTATAATTGAGTTTTGCCGAGGCAGGATTAAAGTTATAGATATCGCAAATGTCATTTTGACTCGTCAGTGTAGTTGTGCATGACGTTGCTAATACAAGGCTTCCCATTGGATATTCACCCAGCAAACAAATCGTTTGAGCCAGTTTACATGTAGCAGAAGAAATGGCGGTTGCTGTCGTAGATAAAATAATTAGAAAATGCCATGAAATAGAACGCTATTACTATGATTACTATTCAGTCTATAATGAGTTTATCCTGTGGGTTAACAGCAATCACCCCTTATAACAAGCTCCTCCCACCGACAACAAGACCCTCATCCTACTTGCATTGACATAATTACAGACATCTACAACATAACTTTGTCTAGTCAAAACTCTATTTCAAGATATCTGTTATAACATTTTAACTAGGAAGATTGAAAGTTAAAGATATCTCTGATTTGAGATATCTCAAATAAATTATGACTATCCATAATTCCGGTTAGAGATATCTACAATTGAATTCTGACGAGTCACAATTTCAGTTCAAGATATCTATAATCTAGTTTTCACTAGATAAAACTGAATTTAAGATATCTCAAAAAGACATTATAGATATCTTTAATTGAGGAGAGATGAGGATATCTGGAACTGGAACTGTGACTAGTCAGAATTAAATTGTAGATATCTCTAACTATAATTATGGATAGTCATAACGTTGTTGTAGATATCCACATTTCACTTCGCGGATATCTACAACTAAATTAAAGATATCTGTAAAGGGAAACTCCATAGACATGAATGGGAAAAGTGACGTCATTCGTCATAGGAATAATGAAGTTGTGGATATCTGAAAAGACAGTTGTGGATAGGAGGAATGCTATTGTGGATATCTGAAATTTTCATTTTGAATAGGCAGAACTGAAATACAGATATCTATAATACATATCCAGACTAGCCATTAAATGTTAAAACGGCTTGCCATAGACATATAATGCTAAGTTTGATGTTTGTTAATAACATTACCCAGAGACGGCTCATTTGTTATTCAGAGCTGTGTAGACACACCGATGGTTGAGCTTGTCATGTTGCCCGTATTCAGCGTGTTTCATAACAAAACATCAGGTCATCAGGTCACCATGAATAAAGAGGGGGTAATTAATGTTATGTTCAACTGTTGTGATGGAGAATGTAGGCTATGTTTGTAGGCTTATAAATCACTTAGTATTTCTAGCAGGTATGAGTGAAATAATCATAAATGATATTACAGATTATTGTGATCAACAATAAAAAAATGTTAGTTTTGGTTAATTATGTCTGATACATGATTTTAGATCCTCAAATGTGAAATCACACTACAATAAAAACAATAAAATGGAGCTGGTATTAATATTTGGTCAACTGCTGGTTCACGTGATGTGGTGAAATAGAGCTTTCTGTCTTCCTAATTAACCCCAAATTGGATAGTTTCTTGTTCACCAACAGTAAATTACCTCATATGAGTCAAATCATTTCTATACTACTGAACTTACAACAATAAAAAATACAACATATAATAAATAGAATTGATGATAAAAAGATAATCACATCATAAAATGCATTTATAGCCTGTTATTAAGTGTCAGTTTGTGAGGTGTAAAATGCATATGGCCAGTGAAAAAAATCCCAGTGAGTTTGTTTCCAGAACATTCTGGTTACAACAGATTCACAGAAGTAAATACGTACATATGTACAGTGCCATACTCATTAAGAAATACCAAAGAGGATCCCCAGAAAATATTATATACAAATTTAGCTGTGAAACAGAACATTTGTTCCAAGAACATGCAGAAAATAAAACATATCTTGTGTTACGTTGCCGGATCATGAGACAATCAGTATTTCCCTTCTATTTTACAAAAATATAAAACATACCTGAATTTGAGTTAGCATAGAATTAATACATGTGTTAGTTCATATAATAACAATCTGTTTGATTTGGGTGAGGTGACATAGCACTTACGAGTCATATAAAGCTACCTAGGAAGAAAAAAATTTACAGCGGCTATAATGTAATGTAATAAATATAAAAATAAAAGTGCAAGTGTAAGTAAAAGACGTGGTATTTATAATGTGTAAAGTGTTTAAGACATAGTAGTAGTGTGTAGGAAGGTTTCTATCAATACAGGAAAAAAAATATGGTTTTAAAATGTTGAAAATAATTAAATATAATTTTTTTTATTTATTTAGATCCAGTGTGGGGACAATTACATCTTTGGAACAGCTGAAAGAAACAGGTTTTGAACGGCGTCCAAGACAACATGGTCTCTGGCTGTTGGATTGGTTTATAGTGTACAGTTGCTTCAAGGACAGAGAACATTACTTACAGTTTAACCCTGAGAAGGGTGAATTTGGATCACAGAGATTTCACAACTGTACAGAGAGTGATGGTTCTAAACTTCTTCCTGATGACGGCCTCCAGTATTACGAGGTGGGCAATTTAAACAGAGAAGGAGCACACGAACTCCCTAAGTACGTACGGAAAAATTATGACCCTACTGTCAAAGACAGTAACACAAACCGAATCATATTTAGTCTTAAGAAGAATGGCTGCATTGGTAAGGTTTATATTACTGAGCACAGTGACGAGACACACTTCAACCCAGATGCCACCTACTGCATTGACATCGACCTCCTCAAGACTATCAAGTCTCATTTTGATAGAAATAGTTGGAGTGGAATAACTACCATACCATGTGCATCAGGTTATCCTTATGTGACAACCTTATCCAGTTCAATAAAGAAACAAAGTGAAATTACTGCAGCAAAAAGAGAAAAACGAAATAGAAGACGACAAAGACGGAAAGCAAGGAAGGTATGGAAAATAAACTAGAAATGGGGAAACTGTTGAATAAAATATAGAAATTAAATGTATCTGATTGATTTGTGAAGAAGAAGAAATCCAGAAGGAAGTTGATTCAACAAAAAGAGGAACAGACACAGTACCTAGACAGTTGGATAAAGACCCATTTTGCTGATTATAGAATTCTTATGTTTTCTTTTCCATTTTATAGAATGATTAGTTTTTTTTACCTTTTAATAAACTTATGTAAATCTTTTGTATGCTCAAGAAATGATATAATGTTCAGTAGCATGTATACACTTTAAGGTTTATGTTACTGAGCACAGTGACGAGACACGCTTCAACCCAGATGCTACCTTCTGCATTAACATCGACCTCCTCAAGACTATCAAGTCTCTTGAAGTTGGGAGCTTTGTCTCACAAATGATGAGTTGAAAAATATAACATTCACAATATGCCTCAAAAGATCGTATCGCCCTAGTGTTACGGATTCGCCAGGTTCCACACTCACTCTTTCTGACTGCTAATTACCGTCACCTGTTCCCAATCACCTGCTTACAGTATTTAAGAAGTTGTTGTGAGCCAGTGGCATGCACGGGATGTTATCAGACACTGGCATGTACGGGATGGAGTTGCAGGACTCTACCTATGCCCTGATACTGGTTCTCTTAATACTGTTTCTCAGCAAATAAATAATAATAAATATAAAGGTACACCACAACCAATTATTAACTTATCCGTCAGTAGAAAGATGGACATAAATAATACAAAGAGAAGGAGAAATAGGATAAGAAAAGTGAAGCGTAAGGTGAATAAACAAAGGAAAATTGATGTAAAAATACAAAAGGTCGAAGAATTGGTTAAAGAGTTGAAAGATTTGAATGTGAGTGTTTAGAAGAAGACAATGAGGGATCAGACGCTGTACCTAGACAGCTGTAAGAAGATTCCAAAAGAAAAGAAGATTATAATGCATTATGTGTTATTATGTTTTATTTTCCAAATGTTCAAGAGCATTCTGAAATGCTTTTCTTTTCTTATAATCATGTATTCTCATGTAATAGAGTTGATTAGATTAATATTGTTTATTTTACTGTTAACTTAGATGAAAAGCTGTTTCTTGTAGTGAAAGCTTATGAAGCCTACTGTGTATTCACTGGGAGTAATCTGCACATGTAGTGTTTCAAGGCATGTGTTGAAGTGAAGTCTACTGTGTATTAGCTGAGAGTAATCTGTACGCAAAGTGTTTTATAGCCTGCTGTCGAATTCGACGGCGAGAGAAAGCTTCAGTCCTATATAATCACAGCCTGAGAAGTTGCAGGAAGTTAACTGCAACCATATGACCATATATAGGTGTTAACCTTGAGAATAGAGGAAAAAAGACATTAGTAGCGCACAGTGGCGGCAAGATTACTTTTACTTATTCTAATACTGTTTGATTATTTGAAGGAGAATTTCATTTGTACTTTTCTTTTTATTTTACATATATCACACACACCTATTTGTATTACACTGCTTTTAATAAAAACAAGGCCTCCCATTGTGAGGACCCTTGAAAAGACAGAAAAGTCTGACTCCTTCATTTAAAGATTCAAACAATAGATTAGGTATAAGAACTTGAAGAGGATCCTTTGTTAGAAGATCGAGGGGAACTCGAAGGACACCTGCGTTCAAGGTAAGACCAACTTTGATAGTTGATCTTGTGTTTTCAAAACTATCCTGTGCAAACTTGGACACATTCCTTAGTGGGAGAGCGGAAGGGTTTCCTACCAATCCGAAAACATCTGTCACTAAGGGACACGTACGTCAGTATTAATTATTTCAATTTCTTTGTCTCTTTTAGCTCTCGTCATCTTTGTTGTCTCTGTCCTGTCATCTGGCAAGCTCAGGAAAGTCTCGTCTGCTATCTGTGACTGTCATTTGTGTTTGTGTGCTGGAGTTGCGTCTCGCACCTGCACCATTATCTGCATCTACTGAAGACCTTTTTTGACAGTGTGGTGGCCTCAGCCATATTCTATGGTGTGGTCTGCTGGTGCAGCAGCATCTCTACTGCAGAAAGGAAGAGACTGGACAAGTAGTCATGAAGGCCAGCTGAGTCCTGGGGATTCCTCTGGACACTGTACAGGAGAAAGGAGGATGGTAGCAAAACTGTCATCATTGCTGGAGAACGACTCTCACCCCCTGTATGAAACGGTTTCATCCCTGACCAGCTCCTTCACTGTCAGACTGTTACATCCTAAGTGTCTGAAGGAGCGATACAGACGCTCTTTTCTCCCTGCTGCTATTAGACTTTACAACCAAAGCTGCTCCCAGTGATCCAGTCACCATAATACACACTGTTATTACAGTTTAACTGCATTAATAACAGTAACAAAGTATTTAAACAACATGTGCAATAGCAGAAGCTTTGGAAAACATGCAATATTACCTGTGTGCAGTATGTCTGTTAGTGTAACTACTTAATCATGGTCTCTTTTTTCCTCTCTGTCTTTTATTTCATTCTATTTGCTGCTGTAATAGAGAAATGTCCCCATTGTGGGACGAATAAAGGTTGATCTTATCTTATCTTATCTTGTCTTACTCCATTGTCCTCTCCCTCTGTCTACCATGATTTTGTTTTATTTCTTTTTATAATACCTTCCAAACCACCTCTAATTTTTCTTAAGTAATAAATGCTTCCTCACTTTCCTTCCAAATTCAAATATTTTGCTCCATTGGAAATTTCCCAATCATTTGTAATGGGCAACAAATGGTGTCACAAATAAATTACAGTTCTGTGCACTAAAAAAGCAGACGTCACTTCCCTGTCTCCATCAAAAACTATCTAATCAGGTTTAATCAGGCCATCTCTGGACGTGTGTCCCCACAAATTTCAGACTGAAAACAATATACGTCCTTTAAAAAAGCCCACCCTATTTTTTAATGTTTCCCTGATGCTCATCCATTTGACACCGATTAACCCTCTGCTCTGCAAACTGGAACCTACCAATGTGCTGCTCCAGGGGACCCGTTAGTCCTCCCAGCTGGGGGCTTCAAGCTTCTGGATCCCCTCCAAACTGAAGCAGCTGTGTCATCTTTGCAACCTTTATCCAGAAACCTACATGTTCACAACTGGACTGGTGCCGCCACCATAGCTGCTGCACACAGAGAGCCATTAGTCCCTTACGTTCAAGATTACCATGACCTCCAAGTGACCTACTGTACAGTAAGGCCAAAACCAGCACCCTTCCAACCCCCACTCTCTGATTGTGACATAGTGCAGCCCTGAATATCTTGCAATGTCTTAATCTCTTCCCTTGAAGCCCCCAGCTGGGAGGACTAACGGGTCCCCTGGAGCAGAGCAGAGGGTTAATCAGTCATCCTGTCATCCTTTCCATTTGTGTGTGTTCTTTAGGTTGTTGTGTGGGTCTATATTAGCATTTTCCTGTAGCTATGCATAATAAAATTTTATCTATATTCAAAGTAGTGCTATTATTTTGTTTATAATATTTAAGCTTGCTGACATTGTAACCTGTCTAGAAAATATTATTGCCATCATTATAAAATTTTACTTTCAAAGAAAATGAGAGTAATAACTTAGTTATAAGAGTAATAACTAACAAATTAACAATAAGTAACAATGGCAAGAGCCCCAAATATTCAGTACGCAAACAAGTTAAAAAAACCAATTTAATTCTAATAACATCTACCTTTACACACACACACACACAGTATATACAGTATCTGACAGAAGTGAGTACACTCCTAACATTTTTGTAAATATTTTATTATATCTTTTCATGTGACCCTGAAGAAATGACACTGTACTACAATGTAAAGTAGTGAGTGTACAACTTGTATAACAGTGTAAATTTGCTGTCCCCTCAAAATAACTTAACATACAGCCATTAATGTCTAAACCGCTGGCCATAAAAATGAGTACACCCCTAAGTGAAAGTGTAAAATTGGGCCAAAGTGTTAATATTTTGTGTGGCCACCATTATTTTCCAGCACTGCCTCAACCTTCTTGGGCATGGAGTTCACCAGGGCGTCACAGGTTGCCACTGGAGTCCTCTTTCACTCCTCCATGATGACATCACAGATTGGAGCTGCTAATGATCATCACTTTCACATGTATGTTAAAACACACTCATTAACTGAGACAGAAACAGCTGTGTAGGAGCTTAAATGTGTGTGAGGAACAGGCAAAGTTCAATTCAATTCAATTCAAGTTTATTTGTATAGCGCTTTTTACAATTAACATTGTCTCAAAGCAGCTTTACAGAGTCTACAACTAGCAACAAGACCAAAGGTAGTTCTACTGTATCAGCGTGGTCTCTTCCAGAGCAACCCCAAATGTGACTTTGAGACATTAAGCATGCAAGTTTACACATAAATCAAAACTATGACTTCAGTTAAAATATTTCCATGAGATTTCGGTTAAAATATATTTACATTGATAAACATTTTTTAAAGATGTTTTTAATCTTGTTCACTGTTAATTAATGAAATGGGAAAAAGTTCAAATTGTATTTATATGGAATAATCAGAGTTTAATGAAAGATAATCTTTCATTTTCTTTCATTCCTTTTCTTTTAAAATCCTTAGTTGAAGTGAGTTTAAATAAGAGTTACAATTATCTTGACACCACTATGCTATGAAGTGTGATGATTGAGCTTATTTATATTAAATCCAGAATATTGCTTTAAATATACAATGAGATTTTCTATTAAGGGGCTGAAAAACCTGATATTTTTTGTCTTTTTTAATAAACTATATCAATATTTATAATGTTAATTCTAAAACATTTACATCTCTATATTTTTAAAATAGTAGATTACATCTTACTGTTAAATGTACAGCATTTTCACTGTAAATCTGTTACTAGCATGGTAGATTAGCTAGAGTCAGTAAGTTAGGTAGATCCACTCAGGTGCACATAGAGCTGGTTATAACAGTTTCTTCTCCTTTAGCAAACTTTTGCTTATCTATAAACATTTATTTCTTCTGTTTGTGATCCCTTGCAGTAAGAACTAATATGTGAAATCTGTAATGGTTCATGTCTACAGCAGGTGGAAGCACACTACATGGAATAAACTATCTGACTCGACTGCTGTTTAAAACTCCTCCCATTACTTTAAATCTAGAACACCCCAAATCGCACCCTCTTCTGCTTCTGATATCAACCATTTCCCAGAATCCTCAGCGAGCACCCAGCACTTCCTCAATTGACCTCACCTCCAGCCGATAAATGTAAACTACATCAGACCCACAACTCACTAACTCACATCTGTTGGTAAGCTCAGCCAATCCAATGATTAGCATGTTTCTGACAGTGTGAGGAAAGCAAGGACCCTGAGGAGACTAACAGAGATGTGGGGCATCATCATCATCCATTAAGAAGGACCAGGAGCATCTTACTGTTATTGCACCTTAAAATATGCTTTCAGTCGTTTAAACAGAATGTCATTAAAAAGTCCTGACATGTTGAATATTTATAATTAAAGGCAAGCTCGTACACAATTCAAAAAGAAAAAGCGAGGTGAAAACGAAGCGATTTCACTTTATAGTATTTATTAAAAAGGTTTTATATTGCATTAGATTTCAAATATCTGCAGGTTTTACTGCAGCCTCAGAAGTATGCTGTTTGTACAGCTGATGAAGGAAAACCTGTTTCACACGGTGACGTTTGTAACTTTTACACCGGAAACTAAATCCATATTTGAAAGAGGAAAGGTTGCAGCAGATTTTCAGCAGATTTTCAGCAGGATGAGACTGAAAGCTTTGCAGTGTTTCTGCTTTTAGCTTTAAGGACACTGCAGTGATTGGAAGCTGTATAGTTCTCATGTCTTTAGAGTTTTACTTTAGAAATTAAGTTTATCATGTTGCCTTAAAAACATCTGGCAACCCTACAAGCTAGCGAACTGAACGAGGACATGAGTATGAGAGTTACAGGGACTTATTAGTTGTGTATGTAACAAGTAAACAGCATGAACTTAACAAAACTAAAACAAGAACCACAAATAAAAATTAAGTGAAAATAGTTGCTACTAGTAAAGAGATCAGATGAGTTGTTCTATGTCCGAATTACAGCAAAGGAGCAGAATGGAGCCCAACTATTGTCCATGCTGGTCCTGTCCCATACATAGTTCATGTGTGATGGAGAAGACATGTAGATGAGTTGCAGTCCTCAACAAAACCCAAGCACGATTCACTCCATGTGGAAACCCCTGAGTACTACAGGATATCCTCCTCAGCTGAACCCATCTCGTGTGGAACATGACATCCCCAAGCCCCAGCCCAATATAACCAACAGAACCTACTGATTGTTAATAAGGGCTACACATTCCAGGTCTCATAGGATTCTTCTGCTGCTGGATTAAAGTGCATTTGATACAGTGCCTCAGAACACACTCTTCATATTCTATTTTTTTATAAGAGACTTTTTATTGTATTAACTGTGTCATCTCTTATTAAGTGTTGGGAAAAAGTTGCAAATGTAGCACATGATAACTAAACTTTACTCCTGTCTACATTTGTTAACTTTATTTAAGTCATTACAATTTATTTATTAATTTATAGTTGTTAAGTTATTTAGCACTATGATAAAACAACATATTTTAGCATGATTATATTTAATGTATTTAGCTTAATTTGTGAAACATCAAGATTTTTAATGAATATAATTTTAAATGAACTTTATTTATTAATTTTCCATTGGAAGTTACACAATTTTGCTAAGAGTCCTATGAACAAATAACTGCATACAGCTGGACTAAACTGACACAGACATCTTCTACAAATACTGCTTCAGTAAAGCCACCTGTACAGTATAATGTCAGCCAGACCGAAGGGTCAATGCTGAGGATTATGGGTATTGTAGTAATATGTGAGTGGAGTCCTGTAGAGGATGATGCTATTATACACTTTACATAATTTTTATTCCTAACTCTTACACTTACTTTATAGTAAAAATCTACAGACACTCAACAATCAGATCAATCAGACTTTATAGATTAGAGCACATTATAGATTAGACCACAGATTCATCACATTTTCACCATTCTAACTGATACTGATGTGAAGTGTAAACAATGAGCTACCAGTGCACTATGTACTGTTTACAGTGGAGAAGGATGACAATGAAGCATTAAGTCATTAATGTATTTTGATAAATGTACTTTTCAATAGGTTGTGTGTGTATGAGTGTGTGCTGAAGGGGGATGGGTCTGTCTGAGGTTTCCATTTAAAAAAAATGCAAACCCATGCAAATGTTTTAAAAACACTAGACTCCACACTGACTGTGATCTTATTGAGTATGTTGGAGTTAATCAGCTCTGTTCTACGTTCATCATTATCACACAGAATAAACCAAATTTTAAAGGAAATACTTTTTTAAATGGTTCCTTTTTTTGATGATAAACTGCCCTCAAGGCACTCATCACCTTTTTGAATTTAGGGTTTACTGGACTTGCTACTAAGATGGACAAAGCTCAGACATCCAGCTACTTCCTGCTCAGTGGAAGTGTTGTACAGCTCTACACAATGGTAACTATAAATTTTAGTACTTACTTATTCCTCATTGCCCCAGTACTCATTTATAGTGACAGATATTAGTAATAAATAGTTATGTAATAATGTAGATTGGTCAAGCTGTTTGAAAACAAGAGAAAAATCTTGAGTAAGAACAAATAACATCAATTGGGTGACAAACTGGTTTGTTTTTTATTTATTAATTTTTAAAATGTGATTATCTTACAAAATACAGCGATAATTCGTGTTTAGTGTCGTAAGCAAAATTTTAGTGACGTAACGTAATGTATGCGGCGCACAACGTAACCCGGAAGAGCATATTGACTCGTTTACACGGCAATCGGCAATCTTCTTAAACTTGAAATAATACAGACAAAATGCGGAGTAAAGAACAGAGGTGAGATTACTAATAAAACAATTCATTTGAATAAAATAGTTTTAAGGTCTGCTAAAACTCGGAAGCTGTGATATTAGAGTACCGGAACATTCAGAAGCCGTCAAAAGCTAATGCTAGCTAAGCTAGGTAGTTCACATGCTCCTCACCACTTTACCGCACTATAAATTATGAATATATAACGATAGTTGTAGAAGTAGGATAACAGGGTACAGCACAGACAGAAATACTGAGACGGCTCATTTGTTTTTCACAGCGGTGCATGCATGGCAATGGTTTAGCAAGACATGTTGTGTTGCAGTCGGCAGTTCAGTGCACAAATAACAAACTAACTAACTAACAAACGAATGGATGGATGAATGAATGAATGAATGAATGAATGAATGATATGATATGATCAATCAATCAACCCATCAGTCAATCAATCCATCCATATATTTATTCATTTATCTATTTTTTGTGGAATGCTGTAATGCACTACTGACAAATATTTAAAACAAATGCAAACACAAAAATCAATACTCAATATTTTATAAAAAAATGAAGTGTGGCATATAATACAATGTGTGAAGGAATTTTTCTGTCAATACAGGAAAAAATGTTTGTTTTCCCTTACATTTCAGTTTTGTAATAAATATACACAATGGTTGTTTTATTTAGACCCAGTGTACAGACCCTGAAAACTACGGCTGAGCTGAAAGCATCTGGATTTGGTCAGCGTCCGCTACAACATGGTCTCAGGCTGTTGGGATGGTTTCTCCTGGAGAGTGTTTTCAAGGGGTCTGAACATTACTTGTTATTTAGCCCAAAACAGGGTGAATTTGGTTCACGGAAATTTCATAACCGTACAGAGAGTGATGGTTCTAAACTTCTTCCTGATGACGGCCTCCAGTATTATGAGGTGGGTAATTTAAACGAAGAAGGAGCACACGAACTCCCTGTGTATGTACAGAAAAATTATGACCCTTCAGTCAAAGACAGTAACACAAACCGAATCATATTTAGTCTTAAGAAGAATGGCTGCATTGGTAGGGTCTATATTTCTGAGCACAGTGACGAGACACGATTCAACCCAGATGCCACCTACTGCATTGTCATCGACCTCCTCAAGACTATCAAGTCTCTTGTTGATAGAAATATTTGGAGTGGAATAACTACCATACCACATGCATCTGGTTATTGTTATGTGAGAACCTCATTCAATTCAAAAAAGAAACAAAGTGAAATTACTGCAGCAAAAAGAGAAGAACGAAGTAGAAGACGACAAAGACGGAAAGCAAGGAAGGAGGAAGCTATGGAAAATAAACTAGAAATGGGGAAACTGTTGAATAAAATATAGAAATTAAATGTATCTGATTGAATTGTGAAGAAGAAATCCAGAAGGAAGCTGATTCAACAAAAGGAGATACAGACACTATACCTAGACAGTTGGATAAAGACCCATTTTGCTGATTATAGAATTGTTATAAGTTTTCTTTTCCATTTTATAGAATGTGTTGTGAGCCAGCGGCATGCAAGAGATGTTATCAGACACGGGCATGTACTGGATGGAGTTACAGGACTCTACATACCTGATACTGTTTTTTTTAATACTGGTTCTCAGCAAATAAATAATAATAAATATCAAGGTACACTACGACCAATTATTAACATATACGTCAGACAGACGGACATAAATAATACAAAGAGAAGGAGAAATAGGGAAAGAAAAGCTAAACGTAAGAGGAAGAAACAAAGAAAGATTGATATAAAAATCCAAAAGGTTGAAGAATTGGTTGAAGAGTTGAAAGATTTGAATATGAGTGTTTAAAAGAAGACACCGAGGGATCAGACGCTGTACCTAGACAGCTGGAGAAGATTCCAAAAGAAAAAAGAAGACTATAATGCATTATGTGTTATTATGTTTTATTTTCAGAATTTTCAAGAAAAATTCTGAAATGCTTTTCTTTTACTTATAATCATGTATCCTCATGTAATAGAGTTGATTAGATTAATAAGCCTACTGTGTATTACTGAGAGTATCTGCACACAAGTGTTTCAAGGCCTGCTGTTAAAGGTAAAGCCTTCTGTATATTCGCGGGGAGTATATATAGAACATATTCACAGCCTGAGAAGTTGCAGGAAGTATGGCCATATATAGAAGTGTTAACCGTGATGTTAGAAAAGAAAAGACATAAGCAGCGCACACAGAGTCGGCTGGTGAGATATGTTTGGGAAACCAAGAAGTATTTATGAAATAAGATGGTAGCTGTCTAAAAGGCACAAAGCCAACCAAACCTGACAGCCAAATCTATCTGGCCACAGTAAAAAAGTATAAAAGCCTGCCTTGAATCACATTGAGTGTGCATTCTATTGTAAGCAGCCTTAGTGCATGTTATACTTTAGGTGCATCATAGAACAAACGCAAGTTTACACTTGGATAGTGTTTCTTGGTTTGTTATAATCTTTGTTATAATCTTTTATTTGAAGGAAGTTTTTATTTGTAATCTTTTTCTTTTTCTTTTACATATATTACACACACCTATTTGTATTACACTACTTTTAATAAAAACAAGGCCTCCCATTGTGAGGATCCTGAAAAGACAAAAAGGTCTAAGTCTGCCTCCTTCATTTAAAGATTCAAACAATAGTTTAAGTAGAAGACCTTGGAGAGGAGCCTTTTTTAGAAGACCGAGGGGACTTCGAAGGACACCTGTGTTCAAGGTAAGACCAACTTTTAATAGTTGATCTTGTGTTTCCAACACGACCCCGTGCAAATTAAGATACACTCCTTAATGGGGGCGCATAAGGTTTCCTACGCAATCCGAAAACATGTGTCACTTAGGGGCAAGTATGTCAGTATAATTACTTCATGGTGGCCCGTACGGGGAACTGTTGGAAAGATTAATACATAGAGTGTCTATGGTATTAATGTGAGTTTCAACTTATCTACAAGGTATCTGTGCAAGGAACTATAAAGTATCTGATACAAGAGATAGTTGAAAAACTTCCATCCCATAGAAATGAGCAATCCACTTGTGATATATTGGGTGTCAAAACTACCCCCTGGCCCTCACCAGCAGAGTGGGGCAGAATCGGTAGTGACATCAGGAGGAGAAATGTACGCATTAACTCCTCAGAGTATCAGAGATTTGTGTAAATCTCTGGGAAGGGACGTTACCGTAAGAGTGGACGATAACATGCCAGCCCGCACAGAACATCCAGGCTCAGCCTGGATAAGAAATATGGCCCAAAGATCAAACTCAGAAGCTGTAACTTTTACCACCGCCTTAGAACATATCCATTCTCAGGCAGGATTAGTATATTTACTAATCAAACTACACAACGTAGAAGTATCAGTTTTGATGAAGACAGAGGAGTGTAGAAAGAGGGGGAGTAAGATGGAGACACCAGAGAGGGTAGCTGAAAATAAGAGCCCATATCACATAGAGAACTGTGTGTTCTGCAAAAGTCACACAACTAAGGTGATTGGGAGTAGTGTGAAAGCAGTGAGATTTAAGGCCCACTGGGAAGATGATGATAAAGGAGTTGGTGATTGTGCCATTTCAAAGTTAACATCCTGTGGGGGATGTAGGGTGATGTACCCTAAGTTTTTATAGAAATGGAGGAAATAATTCCTTGTTTCTGTCTGAAGTGTATTAAGTGCAAAGATTATTATGGCTCAAAGAGCTGTGGATGTGAATGCTCATGGGATGGAAGAAGTTTAGAGTCATGTGCAATTTGTGTGAAATTGCGTGACTGTGGATGGCTAAGGCAGAGAAGCTTTAGGCCAATGTTTTCAGTGAAGAAAACTGAAGGATGTCTAGGGCTGATCACCCAAACAGACATCAAATGATCCCTAGCTATGACAGCGGGTGACTTATTAAGCCAAGAGTGGCAGGGGACTCAGGGGTTAAACAAAATGGCTATAATCCCCTGATCCCATATAAAGACCAGGAAAGAATGGAACAGAGGCTTCACAAATTTTCATTACTGCCAACAGGATGGCCCAGAAGAAGGACTATAAAGGAAAAACAAGAAATGCTAACATCCATGATTAACTATAATCACTGGATGAGACAGGCAGTTGGCACCACAATTCTTCCGGAAGGCTTTAAGAGGCGAAGGGAGAAGGGAGAAATGACAGGTTTGGTGTGCAACAGGGCCTGATGTTTGGGAGAAACTCCTATTAACTGACCTGATGGTGCAGTTGATAAGAGAAGGAGAGTCACAGAATAGTGAGGGGGAAAAAATCCCTTGGAGGATATTGGAAACAATAAATTATGGTCCTCAGTCAGGGGTAAAACCAGAAAAAAAACAGGCTCAATTCAATGGGGATGGAAACAGTTATTTTGTTGAAGAGTATCTGTTTTAATATTATTCCCAGCAGCCGACAAGATGGGAGACATCAGCCTTCCCAGGAGGAGAAGGAGAACTCAGGGATAATTCAGGTAATGGTAAAAAAGGTCAATTGGTCCAACAGTTTTAGGACTGTATAGGACAATTGAAGGAGTGACTGCAGACATAGCAGTAGTCGGGGAGAAAATGTCCCTAATTCAAGGAGCAGCAGAAGGAAATGCTCAGAATGTAACCCTTACGAAAGAGGGAAGAGTGAAGAGATGGTTGAATAAAATAGGAAAACAGTTGAATAAAGAAAATGCTTAATCTGTGTTATAGAATAAAGAAAAAGAAGGAGCACCAGTGCTGTGCATCTAGCATAGGACTGATATCCTTTATAACCCTGTTTTTATTATCAATAACCATATTAATTATAGGAATAAAGGAAGAAGTGACTGTGACTCCTCAGCTATTTCAACCATGTAATAGAACAATTGAAGAGATTGATCCCAAATGTCCTGATCAAATGGGAGACATTTCGGCTCAACAAATAATGACAGCTCTGGCAGCACATGTCATAAACCCTTTGCGTGAAGAAATAATGAATTGCAGTAATAAAAATATTAAGGGCAGTATATGTTATAGTTAACCTGTTTAAGACAATGGTTGGACCTAGTAATCTGACAATAAAACAACTACAGGAAATACAAATAGTGGAAAAAGACAATGTAACTAAATGGAAATTGTATTGGAAAATATATGCAAGAGAATTAATAAATGTAACTAACAGTTTTACTGTTATAAAGATGTATGGAGCAACTATAGGAACAATTTCTCGTAGAGTAAAAAAAATCAGTGTAGTTGGTCACCCAAATCTGTTGAAAGAGTTATTACATTGCTAAGAGGCCCAACTGACCCCCAGGTCAAATTAGGAAAGGAAGAATCTACAAAGACACGTATACTGCAAGATAAGGCTAGTAATAAAGCAGGGAACCTTAATCATACCAACCCAGTGGGGATGGAAGGGGCAAATTTTTTAATATTAACTTTGCACCCGAATCATTCAAGTCTTGAGATCCCCAACAAAGATGCAAAGTGGGTTACGTGTGCCAACATCACAATACAAATTCCAGTGTGTGATAGACTTGGAAATTGTAGTCAGAAATATTGGCAGTCAGACAAGGAGAAGCAAAGGGGACCAAGGAAAGACCATTGTAAAAACAATAAGAATAACACAATGTTTGGCTGTTATGTTAATGCAACAGAATTTCATGATCTAACTCTCTTTAAAGAGAAACTAACAAACCACTCTGTCAATATAATGAACATATGGAGGGAGAGACATCATTGTTTAGGTCCAAATGCTACAGGATTGCACAAAGTGCGGGGATACAAGACAGGATTTATGGAATGCTTGATCAGACCTAATGACTCTGATGATATTATAGGATTTTATCAGAATCAATGGAAGAAAAAACCTTTGACTGGCCCTCATTGGTTGACCCAGAATGTTGTATGGACCCGTGGTCCAACGGAACATGGGCTGCCTATGGAGATCTTTGGAATCTAGTAGAGACAATTTGGGGAATAATCATAAAATGGTGGTGGATTATTGTTGGTATAATAGGAACTATAATAACTTTAATATTAACAGTGAAATGCATGCAATGTTGGGTACAATGTGCAAGGTGTTTGAGGCTTTTCAGCTCGAGGAGGTCGTAAATTCAAGGTGAAGAAGGCAGAGCAGCTTATTCGTAAAGTATAAAAACCCATCACTGACACACACTCAGTCACTCTTCATTGAAGACCCACTTGTGCGAGACTAAATCTAGCAAAGCTTTAAGCAGCAGATTTTTGTGAAACCAGGATCTAAATTTTTGATCTCTAAATTTCAACTGATCTGAAATGGCATCTAACTTCAGTGTCAATACTACTGCTTCTAGCAGCAATTGCATGGGAGATGGCCTAAAGTCATGGACAGAGGTAAGTTTTAATATATGTCTTTGTATTTTGGCCTCTTTTTATTTAATATGTGATCGACATCCTGGTTTCAAAATTATTATAGGATTCTTGGGAACTTTACACTGTCAACAAATTAGAGAAATATCAGTAACGTTAACCTTAATCATGTTATTGTTTCATAGTAAAGGATTCAATCAGATATGGAAAATAAGGGGAAGAATCTTGTTATCACTGATGGCGTTTGGATATACAGTCTTAGCAATTTCAGTACACTTGTTTAAAGGACCTAAGTGGATTCCTATTTGTGTAATTGCATTTATGAGTTTTTGGTTTTTGTTATGGGTAACAATTTATGTATGGAAACAAGATAGATTTAAATATCTGAAAATTCTTGTCCCAAATGTTATTTTTACTATGGTTGCATATGCTTTTACTGAATATACAAATGATGTCAGACCTATAATGTTGGGAATTTTGATGTTATACTCTTCATTGAATTGTAAGTTGAAACTTACTAGACATAATATTCCTTCATCAGGGGATGTTTGATGAGTTCCTTGATGATATAAGTAAGGCTGACCTGGAACGGAATACGGACCTCCCAAAATGTTCTGCTGATTTGAAACGTTTGAATGACAATGAAAACCTAGTTGTAATTCAGGATGATCCATGTATTGTAGCTGATTCATCTAAATGTACAATGATTGATAATGAGGAATTTCAACAAAGTGATGATGAATGTCAGATAATTTGTGTTGAGAAGGAGAAAGAGATGCCTCTCCTGTCAGAGGAAGAGGTGATGAATAGCAGAGTTAAGGAACAAATCCAAAAGGCTCTAGAACATGAGAGAAATAGAATGAGGACATACACAGATGCGCCAAGAGCGCTATTTAGGTGTAGACAATGTAAAAAAACTCATTCTTTTATTATTGTCACTAAATTGGACGATAGATTTTGTGCGTGGTGTTGGCGTGAAGACCTTAAAGAAAAAAGACTTTACATTGATGAAGTAGCAGCATGGGAATGCAATGACATTAGGATGCATGACAAATTTCTTAAATTTATGTCAAGTCATTATCGACCCAATTTCTCAGTGAAACGTGTTGATCCCTTTCATCCATGGAATTTAGGTAATTCAAGAAGAACAATATATATATGGCATGCAGCCTGTTTATGACCTGGCCCGTCCTGGTGTTTACTTGACTGCCATCTCTTTCAACAGAGGCAAAGTGGTGTGGATTCCCAGGGGGGTCCAGTGATGCTTCAACTCATGGGGGGCGAGCGTCTGGATGGACCTTGGGATTTCATCCAGGCCGTGGTGAAGGAGAGGGGGCGTTACGGGGGACATGAGGTACGACGGCTGTGGGTCATGGAGAGTCCTGCGTGGGATTGTGACTATAGATTACCATTACTTAGTACACCAATGTATAAATCTCAAATTGATAAGTCTATATGGGATGAGGAGGATGAAAGTTAAAAAAACTTTTAAAGCTCTGTTAAAAAGAGACCGTTATTCAATCCTTTGCTGGGTAGGTGAGAACTGAATGCGGACTTCTGGTAGACTTGATCTGCTGGGACAAATTGATTCTATAATTTCCTTGAGATATAGGAGACAAGGGACCAACCTTCAGTGGCAAATTAAAGATGAGGATGAGTATCAGGCTATGTAGAAGAGTTGAAAGATTTGAATATGAGTGTTTAAAAGAAGACACCGAGGGATCAGACGCTGTACCTAGACAGCTGGAGAAGATTCCAAAAGAAAAAAGAAGACTATAATGCATTATGTGTTATTATGTTTTATTTTCAGAATTTAAAATTCTGAAATGCTTTTCTTTTACTTATAATCATGTATCCTCATGTAATAGAGTTGATTAGATTAATCTTGTGTATTTTACTGTAAACTTTCTAGTAGTAAACACTTATAAAGCCTACTGTGTATTACTGAGAGTATCTGCACACAAGTGTTTCAAGGCCTGCTGTTAAAGGTAAAGCCTTCTGTATATTCGCGGGGAGTATATATAGAACATAATCACAGCCTGAGAAGTTGCAGGAAATATGGTCATATATAGAAGTGTTAACCGTGATGTTAGAAAAGAAAAGACATTAGCAGCGCACACAGAGTCGGCTGGTGAGATATGCTTGGAGAGTGTTTCTTGGTTTGTTATAATCTTTGTTATAATCTTTTATTTGAAGGAAGTTTTTATTTGTAATCTTTTTCTTTTTCTTTTACATATATTACACACACCTATTTGTATTACACTACTTTTAATAAAAACAAGGCCTCCCTTTGTGAGGATCCTGAAAAGACAAAAAGGTCTAAGTCTGACTCCTTCATCTAAAGATTAAACAATAGATTAAGTAGAAGAACTTGATGAGGATCCTTTGTTAGAACACTGAGCGACATTCCTTAGTGGGATTGTGGAAGGGTTTCCTATTCAATCCGAAAACATCTGTCACTAAGGGACACGAACATCAGCATGAATTACTTCACTCTGGAATTAAGGATTTTTTTTATCACGAATGGTGCAATACTAATAAAGAGATCAGATGAGTTGTTCTATGTCTGAGTTACTGCAAAGAAGAAGAATGGAGCCCAACTATTGTCCATGCTGGTCCTGTCCCATACATAGTACATGTGTGATGGAGAAGACATGATATGAGTTGCAGTCCTCAACAAAACCCAAGCACGATTCACTCCACATGCTAAATTTAAAACTTTTGCCCAATACTTAATAAGAGATGACACAGTTAATACAACAAAAAGTCTTTTATAAAAAATAGAATATGAAGAGTGTGTTTTTGTAAGTCTCCTCAGAAAATATAGGCTCTGTTGTGCCTTTTTGATCAGGATGGCGGAGTTCACAGACCAAGTGAGGTCCTCAGAGATGTATATTCCAAGGAACTTGAAGCTAGGTACACGCTCAACAGAAGTTCCGTTGATGTGAATTGGAGGATGAATGTGATTGCCAGCATGTCTGAAATCCACAATGACCTCCTTGGTCTTTTTGGTGTTAAGTTCCAGGTTATTGTCCTCACACCATGCTACTAGGTGCTGGATCTCCTCCCTGTAAGCCGTCTTGTCGTTACCTTCAATCAGGCCTACCACTGTGGTGTTGTCTGTGAACTTTATAATGCTGTTTTAGGTATGAACAGTTATGCAGTCATGGGTGAAAAGGGAGTATAGTAGTATCATATTCTATTTTTTATAAAAGACTTTTATTGTATTAACTGTGTCATCTCTTATTAAGTGTTGGGCAAAAGTGTCACATTTAGCACATGACAACCAGTGTTGGGCAGTAACGCGTTACTATAGACAGCGTTACTGTAACGCCGTTACTTTTGACAGTAACTAATACTGTAACACATTACTTTTTTAAATAAAGTAACTCCGTTACTGTTACCATATAATGCTTTTGTCCGTTACTTTTATAAATTAATTCGTTTTGGCTGACAATCTAACAAACGAATGAATGAATGAATGAATGAATGAATGAATGAATGAATGAATGAATGAATGAATGATATGATCGATCAATCTACCCATCAATCAATCAATAAATCTATCCATATATTCATTCATTCATCTATTCTTTGTGGAATGATGTAATGCATTACTGACAAATATAAAAAAAACTAAATATAAAAAAACAAAAATTAATACTAAATATTTTAGAGAAAATTAAGTGTGACATATAATGTGTGAAGGAATGTTTCTGTCAATGCAGGAAAAACATTTAGATTTTTAATAAATATATCCAATGTTTGTTTTATTTAGACCCAGTGTGCAGACCCTTAAAACTATGGATGAGCTGCAAGCATCTGGATTTGGTCAGCGTCTGCTACAACATGGTCTCAGGCTGTTGGGATGGTTTCTTGAGGAGAGTGTTTTCATGGGGTCTGAACATTATCTGTTGTTTAACCCAAATCAGGGTGAATTCGGTTCACGGAAATTTCTGAACCGTACCGAAAGTGATGGTTCTAAACTCCTTCCTGATGACGGCCTCCAGTATTACAGGATATCCTCCTCAGCTGAAACCATCTCCTATGGAACATGACTTCCCCAAGCCCAATATAACCAACAGAACCTACTGATTGTTAATAAGGGCTACACATTCCAGGTCTCTCAGGATTCTTCTGCTGCTGGATTTATGTAGTGCTTTTGATACAGTGCCTCAGAACACACTCTTCATATTCTATTTTTTTATAATAGACTTTTTATTGTATTAACTGTGTCATCTCTTATTAGGTGTTGGGCAAAAGTTTCAAATTTAGCACATGACAACTGAACTTTACTCCTGTCAACATTTGTTTACTTTATGTAACTCATTACAATTTATTTATTCATCATAATGACAAATAAAATCATTATGATGAATAAATGAATTGTAATGAGTTAAATTGCTGTTTACATTATAATATACTGTTTAGGTTATAATGACTTAAATAAAGTCATTACAATTTATTTATTAATTTATGGTTGTTAAGTTATTTAGCACTATAATAAAACATATTTTATCATGATGCATTATATTTAATGTATTAAGCTTAATTTGTAAAACATCTTTTAAGATTTTTAATGAACAATTTTATAAATTAACTTTATTAATACAAATAACTGCACACAGCTGGACTAAACTTGACACAGTCATCTTCTGCAAACACTAGAAGCCATGGCTGTTAAGTCATTAGTATATTTTGATAAATGTACTTTTCACAAGGTTGTGTGTGTGTATGAGTGTGTGCTGGAGTGAGGTGTGTGTGTGTCTCTCTGATTTTAAGAAGTTTACATAGGTTTTTCACATTTGATTTGTAAGAGAAAACTGCACTCCATTCAGACTGTGATGTTGTTGAGTATGTTGGTGTTGAACAGCTCTGTTCTTTCTTGTCACTCAAAATAAACATATTTTTAAAGGAAATACTTTTTTTTAATGTTTTTTGATAAACTAATGTTTAAAGGCATGTTTTAAATAATAAATAGACAAAATGCACAAGAAAGTTACAAGAAACAGGTGAAATAATACACAAATTTACCAGTTAAACAGAGCAGAGCATGTGGTCAAACAAAGAGCTTTGGATCAATCAGAAGATAAAAAATGAGTTTTACGTTACATTGCTGAAACTAGGGAACCTTTAGAGGGTGGTAACATTACTCTCCGGAAGCCGTCTAAAGCTAAAGCTAAGCAATCTAG
Organism: Tachysurus fulvidraco; assembly: GCF_022655615.1. Taxonomy (NCBI): domain Eukaryota; kingdom Metazoa; phylum Chordata; class Actinopteri; order Siluriformes; family Bagridae; genus Tachysurus; species Tachysurus fulvidraco. The sequence continues at coordinate 28,768,851 of NC_062521.1, read as the reverse complement.
GTAGCTCGCATGCTACTCCACTTTACCGTACCATTAATAATAAATATTGACATTGGACATGGATAAGCATATATGTGCTCTGCCATGCAGCTAGTGCAGTTCATTGTACAAAGAAGAAATGAATTAGTAAATAAACAGACTGAAATTCACATTTGGAAAATTAAAAAAATCACAATGCAATGAGATTCCAGAGCAACATGTACAGAGGCCTTTTATTTACACATGCAACTCTACTTGAATAATCAGATCAGATTAGCCTCTCTACAAAGTTAATATACAAATTTAGCAGTGAAACCGAACTTTGTTCAAAGTGCTTTGTAACATGTAGAACATATGTGTCAAACTCAAGGCCAAATGTGGCCCTCCACATCATTTTATGTGGCCTATGGGAACTGAAAAGGTCTGATTTTCTTATAATAAATAAGTGAAAAGGGTGCATTGATTATAAACTACATTCCCCATAATGCATGCCGATTGTCTTGTGTATATCCACTCGGAGGCATTAACCTGTTTTGGTTCTTTTATTAGGCTCGTGGAACACATACATATAATATAACACTGAACATGTGCTTGTTCTGCAAAACATTCTCTTCCTCATCCCGTTCGACTCTGCCCTCTATCACTCTCTGAGGCCTCCTAATGGGTGGATGTTGTAACACATAATAATATGTAATACCCTGACACCAATCGCGTTACCTGTGAAGTGACGGCATCCCACCACTAGATTGCAGTGTTTCCACATCAGTGCCATTTTTCAAATAAAATTACACAAACAATGATCCCAAAATGTCCAGTAAAACAAAAATTGATGCAGATGGAAGGCTGTTTCAAGACAGATGGGAAGGCGAATATATGTTTGTGCTTCTAGGAGAAAATCCGATATGTCTTTTGTGTTAGGATGCAATGATGGTTGTTAAAGTGTACAATCTACATCAGCATTTAAAGCAAAGTTCATGTCACAACTTGTTATTTATTCTTATTCACTTGGATAGTTTGATCATTGGTTGATGGAGTAATGTGGGTTTCATAAGCTGACAAATTAAAAGGATTTATGTTATAACAGAGCAACAAGCAAACATTTATTTTTACATTTATGCAAATATATATGTAATATTTGTAAGTTGAATAATAAAAATCCAGAGTCATTAAGGAGTAGTAATTTATCATTAAGGAGTAGTTACATTTATTTTACAATACATTTAGTTACATTTAGCTACATTTATGCTACCTCAAAATTACATCTGGCCCCTTGAGGGCAACCAGTATGCTGATGTGGCCCTCGGTGAAAATGAGTTTTACCCCTGATGTAGAAGATGAAACATATTTTTTATGTTACGTAGTCGAAACATGAGACAATCTTTGTCAATGCTTAAATAATAATAAAAAAACAATAAATAATGTACAGTATAAAGTACCTTAATTTGAGAACTGACTCTAGTTAGCATAGCAGGTAAGTGAAAGTGAAAGTGACATACGGCTAAGTACGGTGACCCATACTCAGAATTTGTTCTCTGCATTTAACCCATCCAAAATGCACACACAGCAGTGAACACACACCCGGAGCAGTGGGCAGCCATTTATGCTGCAGTGCCCGGGGAGCAGTTGGGGGGGTTTGGTGCCTTGCTCAAGGGCACCTCAGTCGTGGCTGGCCCGAGACTCGAACCCACAACCTTAGGATTAGGAGTCAGACTCTCTTACCATTATGCCACAGCTTCCCCTTGTTTAACTTGTTAAACAAAGGCTCTCAAGTGTCATGCATTGAGAGTGACAGTCACTCAATTCGGTCAATTGTATTTCTCACACAGAAAAACCCTTTTCCTATTTATTGTATATTTAATTTGCCGCAGCCCCCAAAATGTATCTGTCCGCACTGCTGTCTCTATGGAACTGGGCAGGAATCAAGAGCGTCTCCCATGGAGTTCTTAGTCGACCCTGACATTTATTGTTGTGTTTCCTTACTTGTGTAAAAATAGAAATATAAATAATGTACAGTATAAAGTACCTTAATTTGAGAACTGACCCTAGTTAGCATAGTAGGTAACATGTTAAACAAGATTTAATACATTGTGTTAGTTCATATAATAACAATCTGTTTGATTTGACTGAGGTATCATAGCACTTATGAACCATATAAATCTAATGCTAGCTAGGCAGCAAAGTAGTTTTTTTCTACTTGCTGATTTACTTTATCATGGCCAATTAATATATGGACATTTAGTACAGTGGATATAAAAGGTCTATTGCCACCATGTTCAAGCTGCAGGTTCTTGTGAAATGTGAAAATCCAAAGAAATTCAGACAATTCAAATTGTCCAAAATCACATTTTGTATTATGTTATGTTATGTGACAGATTTTAATGACCTGAATCAGTTCAATGACGACAGGTTTGTTACGCTACATAAAGATGGCGTAGGCTATAAGACCAAGACCCTGAAACTGAGCTGCAGCATGGTGGCCAAGACCATACAGCAGTTGAGTGCATGTGGTCAGCGTCATATACAGGGGTTTTGTTTGGGAAATAGACGTATGATTGCTGCCAGCATTGCTGCAGAGGTTGAAAGGGTGGGTGGTACTGGGGGGTAGGGCACAGGGTAGTATTCAAACATGATAACGACCCCAAACAAACCTCCAAGACGACCACTGCCTTGATAAAGAAGCTGAGGGTAAAGATGACTGACCAAGCATGTCTCCAGACCTAAACCCTATTGAGCATATGTAAGGCATCCTCAAACGGAAGGTGGAGGAGCGCAAGGTCTCTAACATCCACCAGCCCCATGATGTTGTCATGGAGGAGTTGAAGAGGACTTCAGTGGCAACTTGTGATGCTCTGGTGAACTCCATGCCCAAGAGGGTCGAGGAAGTGCTGGAAAATCATGGTGTCCACACAAAATATTGACACTTTGGGAACAATTTGGGCATTTACACTTAGGGGTGTACTCACTTTTGTGGCCAGCGGTTTAGACATTAATGGCTGTGTGTTGAGTTATTTTGATGAGACAGCGAATTTACACTGTTATACAAACTGTACACTCTGTACATTGGAGCACAGTATCATTTCTTCAGTGTTGTCACATGAAAAGTTCTAATAAAATATTTACAAAAATGTGAGGGGTGTACTTATGTCTGTCAGACACTGCACATAAAGGGGTTGGAGAAGAAACTTTTTTAACAACAGCAGAAGAACAGTAAGCCCTAATCCTAACCCCTAACAAATAACCTAACCCTTAATCGTAACCGGCAGAGACTAGACTGGACCAGACTCTTTTAACATCTCAGAGTCTAAATGCCTGGCATTTCTGGAGGCAAGGTGGAGGGCTTGGAAATCCAGATTTGAAGACAGCAGGAGAAGGTCACTATGTGGTCACCACTCCAGAGACTTGGGTTGAATCAAAGTTTCCATTGATGTATAATTTATACATTAATGTATTAATCTACATAATAATTAATCTATAAAACCTTACTATACATTATAAAATACAAAAAAAAAGTCAAAAAAAGAAACTGGAAATAAGTATGCAATATAGGACAGTTCCCATAACATTAACTGTTATTAAAAGTAAGGCCAACTTTAACAACTTTGATTGGCTAGTTTGTAATGCAAACTGGACTGTGATTAAGTTTGTTTTTCTGTTTAGTTTTGCTTTGTGATTTTACATTCATTCAAAAGGTATATATGTGAGTATGTATGTATGCATGCATGTATATATGAGTGTGTATATATGTATATATGTATCTATCTATAACAAACTCCCAGGAAAAGAATCCCCTTAAATAAGACTGAAGACTGCAGCTTGCTTAATTTTGTTGTAATGGAACTACAACATTTGGCTCCCTGCTGAAAGATAAGTGAGTTTACATAAAGAAGAAAAATGCAGAAAATAGTGATACGGTCCTCTCATACACAGCTTGAAACACATAAGCTACACAGCGGGTTGTTGCAATCAAGCAAAAAATGATCACTACCCATAAGATGGCTTAGACGATTTACCAATACAGATAACAGCCCTAATCCAAACAGTGTTATTTTTAATCCAACATTTTCAGTGTAGTTTACAATGCCTTATGGGCTAAAACAAAATGTTGGTCAAAAACATTATGTTCACCATAGCTGTAATTTAGGTGCCATGACCTGTTTGGTATATACAGTAATATATATTGTTGGATTTAAATAAATAAATAAATAAATAAAATTACCTCATATTAAATGATTATTGTATTTAATGGTGGTTGTGTAGAATGTAGTGAATAATATTTCAGACAAGTTAATACACGATTCTGTTTTATCCTGTTTCTGCTGAGGTGCAGTTTAAACTGAAAGCATAATATTTATCTATATTATCATCCAAATCTGTGTGTGTAGGACTGACTATTTTAATTGCATGTTCCCTTTTTATGCATGTTGTTTCCAGGTAAAGGGAAGTAAACTCTCTTCGTACGTTGGAGTCTGAGCTCTGCTACTGAGATGTTCTTTTCTTTAAAAAAATATTTTGGAAAAAAAATGGTTTATTGGGTTCTTGGGAATGCCACTGCCTGACATTGATCTCCTTTGCTGGAATAGTTTTGTACTTAAATTGTAACAAATATTTTACCCAGACAGGAACACTATGGACTTCTAAGCACTTGTTGCTCAGAGGAAATTACCTACAATTATATACAATGGTAAGTACAAAGTAATTACTAAAGCAAAAATTTATTTATATCATAAACCAAACCTAAAAATCTAAACAAAGTCTATAAGGGAAATATAGTTTTATAGAAAGCGTCTCCAACATCACACTACTGTAAGAAAGACATAGAAACCTAGTGATCCTATATAGAAAATTCCTGGTTAAAAAACAAACAAACAAAAAAAACCTTCTTCTTGTAATAAAAAGATGGCTGCTGTTTAGTGTCGCTTCCGTGAAATTAACGCGTCACAAAATTCATGACAGGCGCACATAAGTGATGACATAGCACACACGAGCGATAGAATTATTCCCACGCTAACTACCACAGATCGTTCCAAAGTGAAAAACAGCTGGAAGTCAGCTTCATTGTTTAATAGAAAAAATAAATTAACAAGACGACCAGAGAGTAAAAAAACTTTGATAGTAAAAAACTTGGACTATATAACATCAACGTGCCTGGCGATGTGGCCTGCAAAGCCTGACGAGAACAACCGGACATGTGACAGTATTGGGCACCACTATCCATGCAGGTAGTAAATCTGGAAGTATAAAATGCAGATTTAACAGTGAAACTGATGAAATTGTGTGTTTTCCGAAGTGATGCCATGCGTATATGGTTTAGTTACAGCCCAAATTAAGTAAGTATTTGCGCTTTTGTACCCGTGCGATGACTAATGGTAGCTAGCTAAAACTAGCATGTTCTGCACATGGCGCCAAAACTCAAAGCACACTTTAGGTCGAGGGACGAACAAGATAAACATTTATTGAACACGATAAAACTAAATGTTTTTTGAACATAAATATGAATAAAAACAGACAGGCATATTATTCCAGAATAAATAAACTTAAACTTTATAAGCTGTTTGAAAACAAGAGAAAAATCTTGAGTAAGAACAAATAACATCAATTGGGTGACAAACTGGTTTGTTTTTTATTTATTAATTTTTAAAATGTGATTATCTTACAAAATACATCGATAATCCGTGTTTAGTGTCGTAAGCAAAATTTTAGTGACGTAACGTAATGTATGCGGCGCACAACGTAACCCGGAAGAGCATACTGACTCGTTTACACGGCAATCGGCAATCTTCTTAAACTTGAAATAATACAGACAAATTGCGGAGTAAAGAACAGAGGTGAGATTACTAATAAAACAATGCATTTGAATAAAATAGTTTTAAGGTCTGCTAAAACTCGGAAGCTGTGATATTAGAGTACCGGAACATTCAGAAGCCGTCAAAAGCTAATGCTAACTAAGCTAGGTAGTTCACATGCTCCTCACCACTTTACCGCACTATAAATTATGAATATATAACGATAGTTGTAGAAGTAGGATAACAGGGTACAGCACAGACAGAAATACTGAGACGGCTCATTTGTTTTTCACAGCGGTGCATGCATGGCAATGGTTTAGCAAGACATGTTGTGTTGCAGTCGGCAGTTCAGTGCACAAATAACAAACTAACTCACTAACAAACGAATGGATGGATGAATGAATGAATGAACGAATGAATGAATGAATGAATGAATGAATGAATGATATGATATGATCAATCAATCAACCCATCAATCAATCAATCCATCCATATATTTATTCATTTATCTATTCTTTGTGGAATGCTGTAATGCACTACTGACAAATATTTAACACAAATGCAAACACAAAAATCAATACTCAATATTTTATAAAAAATTAAGTGTGGCATATAATACAATGTGTGAAGGAATTTTTCTGTCAATACAGGAAAAAATGTTTGTTTTCCCTTACATTTCAGTTTTGTAATAAATATACACAATGGTTGTTTTATTTAGACCCAGTGTACAGACCCTGAAAACTACGGCTGAGCTGAAAGCATCTGGATTTGGTCAGCGTCTGCTACAACATGGTCTCAGGCTGTTGGGATGGTTTCTCCTGGAGAGTGTTTTCAAGGGGTCTGAACATTACTTGTTATTTAGCCCAAAACAGGGTGAATTTGGTTCACGGAAATTTCATAACCGTACAGAGAGTGATGGTTCTAAACTTCTTCCTGATGACGGCCTCCAGTATTATGAGGTGGGTAATTTAAACGAAGAAGGAGCACACGAACTCCCTGTGTATGTACAGAAAAATTATGACCCTTCAGTCAAAGATAGTAACACAAACCGAATCATATTTAGTCTTAAGAAGAATGGCTGCATTGGTAGGGTCTATATTTCTGAGCACAGTGACGAGACACGATTCAACCCAAATGCCACCTACTGCATTGTCATCGACCTCCTCAAGACTATCAAGTCTCTTGTTGATAGAAATATTTGGAGTGGAATAACTACCATACCACATGCATCTGGTTATTGTTATGTGAGAACCTCATTCAATTCAAAAAAGAAACAAAGTGAAATTACTGCAGCAAAAAGAGAAGAACGAAGTAGAAGACGACAAAGACGGAAAGCAAGGAAGGAGGAAGCTATGGAAAATAAACTAGAAATGGGGAAACTGTTGAATAAAATATAGAAATTAAATGTATCTGATTGAATTGTGAAGAAGAAATCCAGAAGGAAGCTGATTCAACAAAAGGAGATACAGACACTATACCTAGACAGTTGGATAAAGACCCATTTTGCTGATTATAGAATTGTTATAAGATTTCTTTTCCATTTTATAAAATGTGTTGTGAGCCAGCGGCATGCACGGGATGTTATCAGACACGGGCATGTACTGGATGGAGTTACAGGACTCTACATACCTGATACTGTTTTTTTAATACTGGTTCTCAGCAAATAAATAATAATAAATATCAAGGTACACCACGACCAATTTTTAACATATACGTCAGACAGACGGACATAAATAATACAAAGAGAAGGAGAAATAGGGAAAGAAAAGCTAAACGTAAGGGGAAGAAACAAAGAAAGATTGATATAAAAATCCAAAAGGTTGAAGAATTGGTTGAAGAGTTGAAAGATTTTAATATGAGTGTTTAAAAGAAGACACCGAGGGATCAGACGCTGTACCTAGACAGCTGGAAGAAGATTCCAAAAGAAAAAGAAGACTATAATGCATAATTTTCAAGAAAAATTCTGAAATGCTTTTCTTTTACTTATAATCATGTATCCGCATGTAATAGAGTTGTTTAGATTAATCTTGTGTATTTAACTGTAAACTTTCTAGTAGCAAACACTTATAAAGCCTACTGTGTATTACTGAGAGTATCTGCACACAAGTGTTTCAAGGCCTGCTGTTAAAGGTAAAGCCTTCTGTATATTCGCGGGGAGTATATATAGAACATATTCACAGCCTGAGAAGTTGCAGGAAGTATGGCCATATATAGAAGTGTTAACCGTGATGTTAGAAAAGAAAAGACATTAGCAGCGCACACAGAGTCGGCTGGTGAGATATGTTTGGGAAACCGAGAAGTATTTATGAAATAAGATGGTAGCCGTCTAAAAGGCACAAAGCCAACCAAACCCGACAGCCAAATCTACCTGGCCACAGTAAAAAAGTATAAAAGCCTGCCTTGAATCACATTGAGTGTGCATTCTATTGTAGACAGCCTTAGTGCATGTTATACTTTAGGTGCATCATAGAACAAACGCAAGTTTACACTTGGAGAGTGTTTCTTGGTTTGTTATAATCTTTGCATCTTAATACCTTCTACTTATTCTAGTACTGTTTGATTATTTGAAGGAAGTTTTTATTTGTAATCTTTTCCTTTGTCTTTTACATATATTGCATACACCTATTTGTATTACACTACGTCACTAAGGGACACGGACATCAGCATAAATTACTTCACTCTGGAATTAAGGATTTTTTTTTATCACAAATGGTGCAATACTAATAAAGAGATCAGATGAGTTGTTCTATGTCTGAGTTACTGCAAAGAAGAAGAATGGAGCCCAACTATTGTCCATGCTGGTCCTGTCCCATACATAGTGCATGTGTGATGGAGAAGACATGATATGAGTTGCAGTCCTCAACAAAACCCAAGCACGATTCACTCCACATGCTAAATTTAAAACTTTTGCCCAACACTTAATAAGAGATGACACAGTTAATACAACAAAAAGTCTTTTATAAAAAATAGAATATGAAGAGTGTGTTTTTGTAAGTCTCCTCAGAAAATATAGGCTCTGTTGTGCCTTTTTGATCAGGATGGCGGAGTTCACAGACCAAGTGAGGTCCTCAGAGATGTGTATTCCAAGGAACTTGAAGCTAGGTACACGCTCAACAGAAGTTCCGTTGATGTGAATTGGAGGATGAATGTGATTGCCAGCATGTCTGAAATCCACAATGACCTCCTTGGTCTTTTTGGTGTTAAGTTCCAGGTTATTGTCCTCACACCATGCTACTAGGTGCTGGATCTCCTCCCTGTAAGCCGTCTTGTCGTTACCTTCAATCAGGCCTACCACTGTGGTGTTGTCTGTGAACTTTATAATGCTGTTTTAGGTATGAACAGTTATGCAGTCATGGGTGAAAAGGGAGTATAGTAGTATCATATTCTATTTTTTATAAAAGACTTTTATTGTATTAACTGTGTCATCTCTTATTAAGTGTTGGGCAAAAGTGTCACATTTAGCACATGACAACCAGTGTTGGGCAGTAACGCGTTACTATAGACAGCGTTACTGTAACGCCGTTACTTTTGACAGTAACTAATACTGTAACACATTACTTTTTTAAATAAAGTAACTCCGTTACTGTTACCATATAATGCGTTTGTCCGTTACTTTTATAAATTAATTCGTTTTGGCTGACAATCTAACAAACGAATGAATGAATGAATGAATGAATGAATGAATGAATGATATGATCGATCAATCTACCCATCAATCAATCAATAAATCTATCCATATATTCATTCATTCATCTATTCTTTGTGGAATGATGTAATGCATTACTGACAAATATAAAAAAAACTAAATATAAAAAAACAAAAATTAATACTAAATATTTTAGAGAAAATTAAGTGTGACATATAATGTGTGAAGGAATGTTTCTGTCAATGCAGGAAAAACATTTAGATTTTTAATAAATATATCCAATGTTTGTTTTATTTAGACCCAGTGTGCAGACCCTTAAAACTATGGATGAGCTGCAAGCATCTGGATTTGGTCAGCGTCTGCTACAACATGGTCTCAGGCTGTTGGGATGGTTTCTTGAGGAGAGTGTTTTCATGGGGTCTGAACATTATCTGTTGTTTAACCCAAATCAGGGTGAATTCGGTTCACGGAAATTTCTGAACCGTACCGAAAGTGATGGTTCTAAACTCCTTCCTGATGACGGCCTCCAGTATTACAGGATATCCTCCTCAGCTGAAACCATCTCCTATGGAACATGACTTCCCCAAGCCCAATATAACCAACAGAACCTACTGATTGTTAATAAGGGCTACACATTCCAGGTCTCTCAGGATTCTTCTGCTGCTGGATTTATGTAGTGCTTTTGATACAGTGCCTCAGAACACACTCTTCATATTCTATTTTTTTATAATAGACTTTTTATTGTATTAACTGTGTCATCTCTTATTAGGTGTTGGGCAAAAGTTTCAAATTTAGCACATGACAACTGAACTTTACTCCTGTCAACATTTGTTTACTTTATGTAACTCATTACAATTTATTTATTCATCATAATGACAAATAAAATCATTATGATGAATAAATGAATTGTAATGAGTTAAATTGCTGTTTACATTATAATATACTGTTTAGGTTATAATGACTTAAATAAAGTCATTACAATTTATTTATTAATTTATAGTTGTTAAGTTATTTAGCACTATAATAAAACATATTTTATCATGATGCATTATATTTAATGTATTAAGCTTAATTTGTAAAACATCTTTTAAGATTTTTAATGAACAATTTTATAAATTAACTTTATTAATACAAATAACTGCACACAGCTGGACTAAACTTGACACAGTCATCTTCTGCAAACACTAGAAGCCATGGCTGTTAAGTCATTAGTATATTTTGATAAATGTACTTTTCACAAGGTTGTGTGTGTGTATGAGTGTGTGCTGGAGTGAGGTGTGTGTGTGTCTCTCTGATTTTAAGAAGTTTACATAGGTTTTTCACATTTGATTTGTAAGAGAAAACTGCACTCCATTCAGACTGTGATGTTGTTGAGTATGTTGGTGTTGAACAGCTCTGTTCTTTCTTGTCACTCAAAATAAACATATTTTTAAAGGAAATACTTTTTTTTAATGTTTTTTGATAAACTAATGTTTAAAGGCATGTTTTAAATAATAAATAGACAAAATGCACAAGAAAGTTACAAGAAACAGGTGAAATAATACACAAATTTACCAGTTAAACAGAGCAGAGCATGTGGTCAAACAAAGAGCTTTGGATCAATCAGAAGATAAAAAATGAGTTTTACGTTACATTGCTGAAACTAGGGAACCTTTAGAGGGTGGTAACATTACTCTCCGGAAGCCGTCTAAAGCTAAAGCTAAGCAATCTAGGTAGCTCGCATGCTACTCCACTTTACCGTACCATTAATAATAAATATTGACATTGGACATGGATAAGCATATATGTGCTCTGCCATGCAGCTAGTGCAGTTCATTGTACAAAGAAGAAATGAATTAGTAAATAAACAGACTGAAATTCACATTTGGAAAATTAAAAAAATCACAGTGCAATGAGATTCCAGAGCAACATGTACAGAGGCCTTTTATTTACACATGCAACTCTACTTGAATAATCAGATCAGATTAGCCTCTCTACAAAGTTAATATACAAATTTAGCAGTGAAACCGAACTTTGTTCAAAGTGCTTTGTAACATGTAGAACATATGTGTCAAACTCAAGGCCAAATGTGGCCCTCCACATCATTTTATGTGGCCTATGGGAACTGAAAAGGTCTGATTTTCTTATAATAAATAAGTGAAAAGGGTGCATTGATTATAAACTACATTCCCCATAATGCATGCCGATTGTCTTGTGTATATCCACTCGGAGGCATTAACCTGTTTTGGTTCTTTTATTAGGCTCGTGGAACACATACATATAATATAACACTGAACATGTGCTTGTTCTGCCAAACATTCTCTTCCTCATCCCGTTCGACTCTGCCCTCTATCACTCTCTGAGGCCTCCTAATGGGTGGATGTTGTAACACATAATAATATGTAATACCCTGACACTGATCACGCGATACCTGTGAAGTGACGGCATCCCACCACTAGATTGCAGTGTTTCCACATCAGTGCCATTTTTCAAATAAAATTACACAAACAATGATCCCAAAATGTCCAGTAAAACAAAAATTGATGCAGATGGAAGGCTGTTTCAAGACAGATGGGAAGGCGAATATATGTTTGTGCTTCTAGGAGAAAATCCGATATGTCTTTTGTGTTAGGATGCAATGATGGTTGTTAAAGTGTACAATCTACATCAGCATTTAAAGCAAAGTTCATGTCACAACTTGTTATTTATTCTTATTCACTTGGATAGTTTGATCATTGGTTGATGGAGTAATGTGGGTTTCATAAGCTGACAAATTAAAAGGATTTATGTTATAACAGAGCAACAAGCAAACATTTATTTTTACATTTATGCAAATATATATGTAATATTTGTAAGTTGAATAATAAAAATCCAGAGTCATTAAGGAGTAGTAATTTATCATTAAGGAGTAGTTACATTTATTTTACAATACATTTAGTTACATTTAGCTACATTTATGCTACCTCAAAATTACATCTGGCCCCTTGAGGGCAACCAGTATGCTGATGTGGCCCTCGGTGAAAATGAGTTTTACCCCTGATGTAGAAGATGAAACATATTTTTTATGTTACGTTGTCGAAACATGAGACAATCTTTGTCAATGCTTAAATAATAATAAAAAAACAATAAATAATGTACAGTATAAAGTACCTTAATTTGAGAACTGACTCTAGTTAGCATAGCAGGTAAGTGAAAGTGAAAGTGACATACGGCTAAGTACGGTGACCCATACTCAGAATTTGTTCTCTGCATTTAACCCATCCAAAATGCACACACAGCAGTGAACACACACCCGGAGCAGTGGGCAGCCATTTATGCTGCAGTGCCCGGGGAGCAGTTGGGGGGGTTTGGTGCCTTGCTCAAGGGCACCTCAGTCGTGGCTGGCCCGAGACTCGAACCCACAACCTTAGGATTAGGAGTCAGACTCTCTTACCATTATGCCACAGCTTCCCCTTGTTTAACTTGTTAAACAAAGGCTCTCAAGTGTCATGCATTGAGAGTGACAGTCACTCAATTCGGTCAATTGTATTTCTCACACAGAAAAACCCTTTTCCTATTTATTGTATATTTAATTTGCCGCAGCCCCCAAAATGTATCTGTCCGCACTGCTGTCTCTATGGAACTGGGCAGGAATCAAGAGCGTCTCCCATGGAGTTCTTAGTCGACCCTGACATTTATTGTTGTGTTTCCTTACTTGTGTAAAAATAGAAATATAAATAATGTACAGTATAAAGTACCTTAATTTGAGAACTGACCCTAGTTAGCATAGTAGGTAACATGTTAAACAAGATTTAATACATTGTGTTAGTTCATATAATAACAATCTGTTTGATTTGACTGAGGTATCATAGCACTTATGAACCATATAAATCTAATGCTAGTTAGGCAGCAAAGTAGTTTTTTTCTACTTGCTGATTTACTTTATCATGGCCAATTAATATATGGACATTTAGTACAGTGGATATAAAAGGTCTATTGCCACCATGTTCAAGCTGCAGGTTCTTGTGAAATGTGAAAATCCAAAGAAATTCAGACAATTCAAATTGTCCAAAATCACATTTTGTATTATGTTATGTTATGTGACAGATTTTAATGACCTGAATCAGTTCAATGACGACAGGTTTGTTACGCTACATAAAGATGGCGTAGGCTATAAGACCAAGACCCTGAAACTGAGCTGCAGCATGGTGGCCAAGACCATACAGCAGTTGAGTGCATGTGGTCAGCGTCATATACAGGGGTTTTGTTTGGGAAATAGACGTATGATTGCTGCCAGCATTGCTGCAGAGGTTGAAAGGGTGGGTGGTACTGGGGGGTAGGGCACAGGGTAGTATTCAAACATGATAACGACCCCAAACAAACCTCCAAGACGACCACTGCCTTGATAAAGAAGCTGAGGGTAAAGATGACTGACCAAGCATGTCTCCAGACCTAAACCCTATTGAGCATATGTAAGGCATCCTCAAACGGAAGGTGGAGGAGCGCAAGGTCTCTAACATCCACCAGCCCCATGATGTTGTCATGGAGGAGTTGAAGAGGACTTCAGTGGCAACTTGTGATGCTCTGGTGAACTCCATGCCCAAGAGGGTCGAGGAAGTGCTGGAAAATCATGGTGTCCACACAAAATATTGACACTTTGGGAACAATTTGGGCATTTACACTTAGGGGTGTACTCACTTTTGTGGCCAGCGGTTTAGACATTAATGGCTGTGTGTTGAGTTATTTTGATGAGACAGCGAATTTACACTGTTATACAAACTGTACACTCTGTACATTGGAGCACAGTATCATTTCTTCAGTGTTGTCACATGAAAAGTTCTAATAAAATATTTACAAAAATGTGAGGGGTGTACTCATGTCTGTCAGACACTGCACATAAAGGGGTTGGAGAAGAAACTTTTTTAACAACAGCAGAAGAACAGTAAGCCCTAATCCTAACCCCTAACAAATAGACCTAACCCTTAATCGTAACCGGCAGAGACTAGACTGGACCAGACTCTTTTAACATCTCAGAGTCTAAATGCCTGGCATTTCTGGAGGCAAGGTGGAGGGCTTGGAAATCCAGATTTGAAGACAGCAGGAGAAGGTCACTATGTGGTCACCACTCCAGAGACTTGGGTTGAATCAAAGTTTCCATTGATGTATAATTTATACATTAATGTATTAATCTACATAATAATTAATCTATAAAACCTTACTATACATTATAAAATACAAAAAAAAAGTCAAAAAAAGAAACTGGAAATAAGTATGCAATATAGGACAGTTCCCATAACATTAACTGTTATTAAAAGTAAGGCCAACTTTAACAACTTTGATTGGCTAGTTTGTAATGCAAACTGGACTGTGATTAAGTTTGTTCTTCTGTTTAGTTTTGCTTTGTGATTTTACATTCATTCAAAAGGTATATATGTGAGTATGTATGTATGCATGCATGTATATATGAGTGTGTATATATGTATATATGTATCTATCTATAACAAACTCCCAGGAAAAGAATCCCCTTAAATAAGACTGAAGACTGCAGCTTGCTTAATTTTGTTGTAATGGAACTACAACATTTGGCTCCCTGCTGAAAGATAAGTGAGTTTACATAAAGAAGAAAAATGCAGAAAATAATGATACGGTCCTCTCATACACAGCTTGAAACACATAAGCTACACAGCGGGTTGTTGCAATCAAGCAAACAATGATCACTACCCATAAGATGGCTTAGACGATTTACCAATACAGATAACAGCCCTAATCCAAACAGTGTTATTTTTAATCCAACATTTTCAGTGTAGTTTACAATGCCTTATGGGATAAAACAAAATGTTAGTCAAAAACATTATGTTCACCATAGCTGTAATTTAGGTGCCATGACCTGTTTGGTATATACAGTAATATATATTGTTGGATTTAAATAAATAAATAAATAAATAAAATTACCTCATATTAAATGATTATTGTATTTAATGGTGGTTGTGTAGAATGTAGTGAATAATATTTCAGACAAGTTAATACACGATTCTGTTTTATCCTGTTTCTGCTGAGGTGCAGTTTAAACTGAAAGCATAATATTTATCTATATTATCATCCAAATCTGTGTGTGTAGGACTGACTATTTTAATTGCATGTTCCCTTTTTATGCATGTTGTTTCCAGGTAAAGGGAAGTAAACTCTCTTCGTACGTTGGAGTCTGAGCTCTGCTACTGAGATGTTCTTTTCTTTAAAAAAATATTTTGGAAAAAAAATGGTTTATTGGGTTCTTGGGAATGCCACTGCCTGACATTGATCTCCTTTGCTGGAATAGTTTTGTACTTAAATTGTAACAAATATTTTACCCAGACAGGAACACTATGGACTTCTAAGCACTTGTTGCTCAGAGGAAATTACCTACAATTATATACAATGGTAAGTACAAAGTAATTACTAAAGCAAAAATTTATTTATATCATAAACCAAACCTAAAAATCTAAACAAAGTCTATAAGGGAAATATAGTTTTATAGAAAGCGTCTCCAACATCACACTACTGTAAGAAAGACATAGAAACCTAGTGATCCTATATAGAAAATTCCTGGTTAAAAAACAAACAAACAAAAAAAAAAAACCTTCTTCTTGTAATAAAAAGATGGCTGCTGTTTAGTGTCGCTTCCGTGAAATTAACGCGTCACAAAATTCATGACAGGCGCACATAAGTGATGACATAGCACACACGAGCGATAGAATTATTCCCACGCTAACTACCACAGATCGTTCCAAAGTGAAAAACAGCTGGAAGTCAGCTTCATTGTTTAATAGAAAAAATAAATTAACAAGACGACCAGAGAGTAAAAAAACTTTGATAGTAAAAAACTTGGACTATATAACATCAACGTGCCTGGCGATGTGGCCTGCAAAGCCTGACGAGAACAACCGGACATGTGACAGTATTGGGCACCACTATCCATGCAGGTAGTAAATCTGGAAGTATAAAATGCAGATTTAACAGTGAAACTGATGAAATTGTGTGTTTTCCGAAGTGATGCCATGCGTATATGGTTTAGTTACAGCCCAAATTAAGTAAGTATTTGCGCTTTTGTACCCGTGCGATGACTAATGGTAGCTAGCTAAAACTAGCATGTTCTGCACATGGCGCCAAAACTCAAAGCACACTTTAGGTCGAGGGACGAACAAGATAAACATTTATTGAACACGATAAAACTAAATGTTTTTTGAACATAAATATGAATAAAAACAGACAGGCATATTATTCCAGAATAAATAAACTTAAACTTTATAAGCTGTTTGAAAACAAGAGAAAAATCTTGAGTAAGAACAAATAACATCAATTGGGTGACAAACTGGTTTGTTTTTTATTTATTAATTTTTAAAATGTGATTATCTTACAAAATACATCGATAATCCGTGTTTAGTGTCGTAAGCAAAATTTTAGTGACGTAACGTAATGTATGCGGCGCACAACGTAACCCGGAAGAGCATACTGACTCGTTTACACGGCAATCGGCAATCTTCTTAAACTTGAAATAATACAGACAAATTGCGGAGTAAAGAACAGAGGTGAGATTACTAATAAAACAATGCATTTGAATAAAATAGTTTTAAGGTCTGCTAAAACTCGGAAGCTGTGATATTAGAGTACCGGAACATTCAGAAGCCGTCAAAAGCTAATGCTAACTAAGCTAGGTAGTTCACATGCTCCTCACCACTTTACCGCACTATAAATTATGAATATATAACGATAGTTGTAGAAGTAGGATAACAGGGTACAGCACAGACAGAAATACTGAGACGGCTCATTTGTTTTTCACAGCGGTGCATGCATGGCAATGGTTTAGCAAGACATGTTGTGTTGCAGTCGGCAGTTCAGTGCACAAATAACAAACTAACTCACTAACAAACGAATGGATGGATGAATGAATGAATGAACGAATGAATGAATGAATGAATGAATGAATGAATGATATGATATGATCAATCAATCAACCCATCAATCAATCAATCCATCCATATATTTATTCATTTATCTATTCTTTGTGGAATGCTGTAATGCACTACTGACAAATATTTAACACAAATGCAAACACAAAAATCAATACTCAATATTTTATAAAAAATTAAGTGTGGCATATAATACAATGTGTGAAGGAATTTTTCTGTCAATACAGGAAAAAATGTTTGTTTTCCCTTACATTTCAGTTTTGTAATAAATATACACAATGGTTGTTTTATTTAGACCCAGTGTACAGACCCTGAAAACTACGGCTGAGCTGAAAGCATCTGGATTTGGTCAGCGTCTGCTACAACATGGTCTCAGGCTGTTGGGATGGTTTCTCCTGGAGAGTGTTTTCAAGGGGTCTGAACATTACTTGTTATTTAGCCCAAAACAGGGTGAATTTGGTTCACGGAAATTTCATAACCGTACAGAGAGTGATGGTTCTAAACTTCTTCCTGATGACGGCCTCCAGTATTATGAGGTGGGTAATTTAAACGAAGAAGGAGCACACGAACTCCCTGTGTATGTACAGAAAAATTATGACCCTTCAGTCAAAGATAGTAACACAAACCGAATCATATTTAGTCTTAAGAAGAATGGCTGCATTGGTAGGGTCTATATTTCTGAGCACAGTGACGAGACACGATTCAACCCAAATGCCACCTACTGCATTGTCATCGACCTCCTCAAGACTATCAAGTCTCTTGTTGATAGAAATATTTGGAGTGGAATAACTACCATACCACATGCATCTGGTTATTGTTATGTGAGAACCTCATTCAATTCAAAAAAGAAACAAAGTGAAATTACTGCAGCAAAAAGAGAAGAACGAAGTAGAAGACGACAAAGACGGAAAGCAAGGAAGGAGGAAGCTATGGAAAATAAACTAGAAATGGGGAAACTGTTGAATAAAATATAGAAATTAAATGTATCTGATTGAATTGTGAAGAAGAAATCCAGAAGGAAGCTGATTCAACAAAAGGAGATACAGACACTATACCTAGACAGTTGGATAAAGACCCATTTTGCTGATTATAGAATTGTTATAAGATTTCTTTTCCATTTTATAAAATGTGTTGTGAGCCAGCGGCATGCACGGGATGTTATCAGACACGGGCATGTACTGGATGGAGTTACAGGACTCTACATACCTGATACTGTTTTTTTTAATACTGGTTCTCAGCAAATAAATAATAATAAATTATAACTTAAAATACTTTGCTCTCCATCAAAATATCCCTTGTCAAAATTATACAAGTTACTATGAACATGCCGCAAAAAAATTATGGGTTTCCTCAAAAGTAAAAATAACAAAACAGAACATTCAGTTTTCTTTGCTCTTTTCTTTTTTGCCATTTTATAAAAAATAAAATTAAACTGTAAATATCTTTAAACATTTTGCTCTCCATAAAAACATCTCCTGTCAAAATCATACAAATTCAGAATATGAGCATGGTCCAAAAAAACCCTGGAAAATAAATAAAATTTGTGCTTTTCAGCAAAAAAATAAAAATAACAAATCAAAACATTCTGTTCTCTATGCTCTTATTTTGGAAAAAACATCTGCTGAGATGTCAGATTCTTTTTTAACTCTTCTACTTTTTGTAGTTTCTGCTTTGCATTACAGGTTTTTCAGTTTATCCTGATGTTTTGTCTCGAAGTGCCATCTTAGATTAAATTCCTGAATTACAGCCACATTAGCTTCACAAATAAGACAAACGGGTTTACTGGCAATGTCAATAAACATATTTTTTGAAAGGCTCTGTTTTAAGGATCAACTTTTCTTTTAGCCATTTTTAGGGACAAGCTTTGACTTTACAATAGGGTTGTATACAGCAACAGACGCCTAACTTGATTGACGCGGGAATATTCCCGGGTAACCTATCGTTCGGCAAGGCAGCTGTTGCGCTGCATTATGTGATCTGTAGTTTGTGTGTTATCAGCACTTCATATCACCGGGCCATTAATAACAATAATAATAGATCTATATAAAATTATCTCGTGGGCCGGATATAATTGTATGCCGGGCCAGATGTGGCCCGCGGGCCTGGAGTTTGACACCTATGCTCTAAAGATAATAGTTTTTAAGGTTAATGTGTAGTCAGTGGCTTTACTTATTTTTTAAAAATATTTAAAATGCGATTGTGTGTGTGTGTGTGTGTGTGTGTGTGTGTGTTTTAGGCTTCGTACACTGTCAGAGCTGGATGAGATCCGTTTCGGTGCCAATTCACCAAGTCATGGTCGGCTGTTGCTGTTCTGGTTTTTACACATTATCCAAAATCATCATAACAACATTTATGAACTCTGTGATCCAGATGAAGAAGACTACGGTTTTCATTTGTTTTGGAATGTGGAGAGAATCCTTCCGAATTTTTATAAGTACTATACGTTGGGTAATCTGAAAAAACCAAAAGCAAAATTTCTGCCAAGACACATCCGGCGCCATCGTACAGGGAGTAATACAGATCGTCTCATAGTTGGAGTTAATAATAATGGGTACATCTGTTCAGTTTATGTGACTGAACACTATAAGAGAAATGCCACCTACAAACTTTCTTATGACCTTTGTACAGATATCAAGGATCTGCAGAGACACTAATAAATAAATAAACAAACAAACACACCAATAATTATTGTCTTGCAATGTTGTGTGAGAGGGATTATTGTGCTTTGTGATAGTCCCTGTTCTGGTTTTGATTTCTGCCTGTTCCTGACTCTGAGCTTGGTTTACCCTTGTATTTGTTGCTGTGGTTCACACTTTGTATATATACATCTATATATCACTGTAATATTGTGCACTGTGTCACTGGCAGTAGTGATGTGGCAGCCCTTTTTTCTTTGGGAGAGGGTTCATTTTTCCCCTGTGTATTTTCTGGTAGAGAATCAGGGAAGTCCCACTGTATTTTTCTTTTCTTTGCTTTCAGGTAAGAATAGTTACCTATTAGAATTTTTTGTTTATTATTTTGGCTTGGACCCAACCCCGAAGAGACGCCATTGTACTGTTGGTTGTATTTATTATTTATCTCTGAAAATATACCAATACCCTTACCTGGAAATGCTATTTTGTGTCTTTTTTTGTGTGAATTTATAAGGTATCAAATCACTGAATCCCGAGATATAACTCAGTGTAACTCAACCCTTGACTGGGTTGTGATCCAAGTTTAGCATTGAACTGTAAAATGTACATCTGCTGGTGCAGTGGGTAGTATGGTGGGATAACATGGCTGCCTCACGGCTGCAGATTTTTCAGTTCCAAATGAACAAGTCTTTGATAAAAAAATAATGCTTTGTGGTGCATATTATGATACGTCTTGTAATTTTAAATTAAAGATCCCACAACTGAAGTAGTTAAACATGACATATCTAAGATTCAAGATAC
The DNA here is from genome assembly GCF_022655615.1 of Tachysurus fulvidraco. Classification (NCBI taxonomy): domain Eukaryota; kingdom Metazoa; phylum Chordata; class Actinopteri; order Siluriformes; family Bagridae; genus Tachysurus; species Tachysurus fulvidraco. The sequence goes on along the minus strand of NC_062521.1, from coordinate 28,748,105 downwards.
AATACTTCGTTACATATATATAACCTAACATTATTAAATATGTAAATTGCAGTGAAATAAAAACCTCATACTTCTTAGACTGTGCATTAAAGATAAGAAATTAATTTAAATAATAAGAAATACATATAAAAAAATCTGTAAAATATTAGATGCAACTTGGTGCAACAGATCAGGGGAAGTCGTGGCCTAATGGTTAGTGAGTCTGACTCCTAACCCTAAGGTTGTGTGTTCGAGTCCCGGGCCGGCCACGACTGAGGTGCCCTTGAGCAAGGCACCGAACCCCCCAACTTTACCCCGGATGCAGCAGCATAAATGGTCACCCACTGCTCCGTGTGTGTGTGTGTGTGTGTGTGTGTGTGTGTGTGCGCGCGCACTTTGGATGGGTTAAACGCAGAGAACAAATTCTGAGTATGGGTCACCTTACTTAGCCGTATGTCACATCACGTTCACTTTTCAGATACTGGTAATGATACTAAAACTGCAGCCTGTAAAATCAGTCTTTGAAAGGAAGCAGATATTATTTTGTTGAATCTTTAAGGAAAAGTATTTATTTATTTATTAATAATGGGGGAAATCTGGAGGGGTAGTAGAGAACAGATGCCTTAATACAGATTTGAGGAGTAAGCAAGGGTCGTAGGGTTGCTCTGAAATGGCAATGCAAAATACCACACTTTGGCAAATGTAGGAAATTCTAGGCCTCAAAATGACACATTAAAAGTGCCACCGTGGGTTCATCATTTTAAACTATTTATTATCCTTGATGAACAATAATACGGTGGAATGCTGTGACCAAATATTGAGAGATTCTTTACACATCGATGTAAATAATCAATAAATGTGATTGTGATTCTGATGTATAGTGAAGTATGTTGGCAAATGTGTAATAACCACAGTATGAGAGCACAAAGCCAGCTTCCACTAGTGATTTTAAATCCATCAGCACTCACGACATCTGGAAACCCTCCTGCAACTCTGCTAAGCCAGCGTCCACTGCCTCCCTGAAACTGGTTTCCCGATTTAGGGTACTCTCAACAGACTGCTTGAAATCGTGATTCAACGAGTGTACCTGTGAGCTAAGGGCCAATAAATCCACCTTAAGCTGCGCAATATCAGTTTGCATTGTTTGTATCAACTCAACATTCATCACACAGCTTTCCTCATTATTATCCTCAGACTCATCACCATCAGAAATATACAAAGAGCTAAGCATAGATGTTATTTCAGCTGTTGGATTACATCTAGTTACAAATGGGCCTGCAGTAAAATCTGCATCAGGACTGGCATTAGCAGTGTTTTGTTCATTAACAGGAGTGTTGTTACCACTAACCACGTCAGCATCTATAACAGTGAGTGGTGTGGTCTGTTCTGAATCCATAGTAAAAAAATAACAATACAAATAATAATAGCAATAATAGTAATAATAAACAAAATATTACAAAAAAATGCTAAATAAATGGAGCGGCCCCCCGTACGGGCCACCACTATGTAACGGTTCACGTGTAAGTCACACCTAAACCGTACACGATTAAATGGGGCCCCACTCCCTAATACAGTTGTTATACCAGAAAACAGACAGACACACCAATATAAACCAACCCAAGTGTATTATACAAAATTTATATTTACCAATATATACAAAAACAAATATATACACACAAAAAACCAAAGCCATGAGGTGTGTGCGTGTGCGTGTGCACGTAGGTGTGTAGTGTCCTTTAAGGCCTCGGTGAGTATAAATGTCCTTATATGGCGCAATCTCACCGGATGTAGTGACGTGATAGGAAGTCCGGCTTGTGGATGGGTGTACTAGCGTCCTCACCGGTGAATAATCCGATAAAGGGAGGAATATTCCACAATGAGTCTCTCCGCGCTAAACAACCCCCGAATAATCCACACCGAAACCGCGAACCCTCCTTACAGTATCAGCTGGTGCACCAATCGCCATTAACCTCGCCACCCCGAACGCCGTCGGCCCGCTTCCTTATATGGGGGGGGAACCCGGAAGTGAAGCGATGTCGCGTGACGTCATCGGCGGGTCTCTTAAGAGCGGTAAACGGGGCAACACAAATGCAACAGAATATATTACCGGTGTACACAATCAGGTAATGCTTACTCTATACAACATTTCGGCATTAAGCCATTGTCACCTTATGTGGCTCTGCTACAACTTGTCACGACTGAAGCACCTGCCTCGCTCCCCATGCTCCAACACAGAGAAGCGTCTCCGGAGTACTAGCCACTTCCGGACTGCATTTTCCACAATTCCCGAACCGGGGCTAATTACACCTCCCACGCTACTTAAGCGCACTTCAACTTGACCCTGGTGCAAGTCTCGATTTGCTTTTGTAGTAAGTCTGAGCGTTTCCATGTTTGTTTCCTGTTCTGGTTTTTGACCCTGTTCCTGTCTTTGGTTTCTCGATTGTTTGCTGCCTGTCCTGACCTTTTTGCCTGTTTCCAGTTTATGATTTCCGCCTGCTCTACGTTGTTGTGTTTGCCTGCCCTGACCGTGCCTGTTTTGTCTATGATTAATAAAAAGCTGCAAATGGATCATCAGCCTTATGATGCCTCGTTACAACACTGAAGACATCTGAATTTCAGATCAAAAGATTAATGTGATGATAGATTAGAAATATAACTTTCATTTCCTGATACTTACATCTAGATGTGTTAAACAACTTAAAGCATTGGACGTTTGATGTCAGACCAAACATTTTAGGTTATTAGATGTATTATATATAACCCTAACCCTAAGTCTTAAAGAAAATAAAACTTGATATTCGGGTGCACCACCTAGACCCAGTCCACTGCCCGATTGTTTCAGTGCTGGAATTTCTTTAAGTCAAGTCAAGTCAAGTCACCTTTATTGTCACATCACCATGGCACATGTGCCATGGTGAGTGAAATTCTTCGGAGCAAGCTCCAGAAATTGCAGAGCCATTTACATACAATAGTAAGAAACATAAATAGAACAATTTACAAACAGGTTAAAAAAATGTGCAAAATGCTCAGTACCATTATTTCAAATGCAATAGGGAAAAAGCTACCCTCAGTCGACTAGTGAGGGTTCGGTTGCTGCGGAGACGTCTTCCTGAGGGGAGCAGAGAGAGCAGTCTGTGGGACGGGTGGCTGGAGTGATTAGTGAACCTCCGAGCTTTTCTTATACACCGCCTGTTGTAGATGTCCTGGAGGGAGGGAAGCTCACCTCCAACAATGTGGCTGGCAGTTCGCACGACCCTTTTCAGAGCTTTACGGTTGCCAGCAGTGCTGGTTCCAAACCAGGCAGTGATGCAGCCCGTCAGGATGCTCTCTATAGTGCAGGTGTAAAATGTTCTGAGGATGCTGGGGCTCATTCCAAACTTCCTCAGCCGTCCCAGGAAGAAGAGGCGTTAGTGTGCCTTCTTCAGCACTGCGTCAGTGTGTGTGGACCAGGTGAGATCCTCACTGATGTTAACACCCAGAAACTTAAAGCTGCTCACACGCTCCACAGGTGTCTTGTCGATGGTGATGGGTCTGTGTTCTCTGCTCTGTCTCCTGAAATCTACCACCAGCTCCTTGGTCTTTTCAATGTTTAGTGAGAGGTGGTTCTTCTGACACCATTTAGTCAGGGTGCTCACCTCTTCTCTGTAGGCCGTCTTGTCGGTGATCAGGCCTATCACCGTTGTATCATCAGCGAGTTTGACTTTATGCTCACCTCTCAGTAGGGTTAGCCCCCACAAAGAGCACAGGGCAGCTATTTCCATTGCTACACACCCATACTTGGAGTCTCCATGGGGAGGCACCCTCTGGTCTCCCAGTTCTGGCATGGTAAGAACATCTGAGGCCTTCTTACAGACTGCAAATTCTGTCATCTGTGCTCTGCGTTTGAGTCCACTTCCCGAGCCTGAGTGTTCACGTGTTTCAGTTCAGCTGGGGCATTCCTGTGAAGTCATGACTTAGTGTCTTGCTAACATGGGTTACACACATAAACTGGGAAATAAAATTAAAACTGTATTGAATGTGGTCAGGCTTAAAGATTCCTTAGTGTGCTTAATAGCCCCATAACCCAAACTAGCATCCAAAACACTGAAGTTGGGAACTCCTTGCTTCTCTATGCTGAAGCTTCTTTTGAGAAAAGTGCACCTTTGTGGGTGGACTACTGGGAATGCAAATGGGACTAAGTGTATGGTACACTCACCATTTAACAGCTCAGTCCCTTTGAAGATATTTGCAAACTCCAAACTCCTTTATATACCATGTCCTGTAAGCATTTGTCACACCTTGATGTATGAACTGTGCCTCTTCCTTCTCTGCTTCTGCTGGAGGGTGCGTGATTGCCTTCACTTTGATTGGCCACCCTCCATGTTTGCTTCTGTTGCCATATGCCTTCTTGCTTTACACAACATTAGGGTGCAGTAGTGGTGCTGTCCTTTCAGCACCCGGGCGGCAGTCATGTGAGGAGCATGTGTTAGCTATTTGGTCACAGTGTGTCCCCTGCCGCTGGACTTTGGGCCCACAGGGCATACCATCATGACAGACCATCTCTGTTGCCATGGTGTTCCCCTGCTCTGAAGAAGTCCTTCAAAGAGGGGAACAACTGAGCTATCAGTGCATAGATTGCATCAGCTTGTGCTCTTTAAGCATTGCCCAACATGGTACTTTTCTGTCCATCATCAAAACTACAGTGCTAAATACATTTTTTTTGTTTTTTAAAATTATCAATTAAATTAATGACAAGTCTTGGATAGGTCACAGATTCCTAATAACATTGGCTTTTATGCATTGTTTTTTTGTTTTCAACAATATTTTTTATTGATTTTTCTTTAATACTAACCACAACCAATAACCAAATTACAAAAATTGTATCACCAAAAATAAAATAAAATACAAAAACCTTCCAAATATGTTAATCAAAACAGCAGCAGTTAAAATTAAACAAAACAGGGGAAAATAAAAAAAAATAAATAAAAATAAAAATAAAAAAAATAAATTTGCCCCACTCAGAGCCTTATTACATGCATCATTTTATTTCTTAAGGAAATCAAATAAAGGTGCCCACATCTCTTCAAATTGCTGTACTTTACCCCTTGTAATGTACGTTAACTTCTCTAAAGTAACACACATTGCCATCTCTTTGATCCAAGAGTATGCAGAAGGTATTTCAGTCTCTTTCCAGCTCAAAGCAATCATCCTCCTGGCCTGCAGAAGGCCAAAGTCGAAAAGAGTCCTCTGATTGTTATTGACAGAAAGATGATCTGGGTTTATCCCCAGAATACAAAGTTTTGCAATGCACGGTATTTGAGTTTTTATGATGTTACTCAGGGTACTGACAACCATTTTCCAAAAATTTACCAATTTAGGGCACTCCCATACACAATTAATTAAAGTTCCCTTCTCAATTAAACATTTCACACATGTGTCTGGAATGTCCGGGGACCATTTGCTAAGCATTTCAGGGGTTATATATGTCCTCATCAGCCATTTATGTTGCAGTAACTTCATTCTTGTATTAATGGTTTGTATTTGAGTTTTTAAGCATGCTCGTGACCACTCAGTTTCCTCGATATCCTCTTTAATGTCCAAACTCCAAGCGCTCATTCTATCTTTACTAGATTCCTTATCATATGAGATAAGTGTAGCAAGGTTTTTAACAGAAAATGTCAACAAATCCACTTTTAGTACATAGAAATCCAGGAGTACTCCACCTTGTATGGAGTGTTAGATAGCTTGTTTCAGTAAGACATACTGTAGAAGTAAGTATGAACAGTACGACTCTAGAGATGTTCATGATATGAGCTTTAACTTGTTATTCAGTATAAAAACACTGTGCATGTTTTCCATACAGTAATAAAGGCATGGATTATCGTCTCAAATTGTTGCCTGGACACAAGAGGTTTTTTTTTTTGCCAGGCGCCTTAGGTGAAAAAAGCTGGACTTCACCACTACACTAATTTGGCTATTCAATTTAAAAAAAATCAACATCCATTTTAAAGCCTAGATTAGTTATCACAGGTCTAACATAGGATGCCAAAGGACCCAGCCCGGGCTGTATGTAACCTGTTTACAGCAGCGACGCATTGTAGGATTGGTGGATGCCAGACACTGTAAACATGAAGACGCTGCACTGTGGGCGTGTTTCCGATTATTCAAGTATGTGCGTATGGGGTCAGAATTGTTTCGTTATTCTGAATAAATACACTATGATCCACAAATAAATATAAAGAGTTTCACAAATATTTTTACAAATTTCACAAAAAGAAATAAAATTCACAATAAATAAAATGGGATTTGCAAATAAAAAAAATATTTATAAATTGTATTTATTTGCGAATTGCTTCCTGCTCATTTGTGAATCGCGTTCTGTGCATTTGTGAATCGCGTTCTGTGCATTTGTGAATCACTGCACGCATTTGTGGATTGCATTCTGTGCATTTGTGGATTTGAAACATTTCTAACGTCAAGACGTGCACAAGAATCCACAAATAGGTGGACTCCGCCCACCGTCTACTCCAGCCAATCACGTTCTGATTTACTCGCTCTTCACACTACCACTGGACCCATTGATGATGCTGAAATCGTTTCCAAAGAAAGCAGAATTGAACTAACCCTTAGTGCTGGCTACAATCCATACAGGGTTACCAGATTGGGCTCGAATCTGCGACAAATGTTTTTTATTTGTTTTTTTTGTTTTGTTTTTTATCGTATTTTGCAGTACATATTACACTGTGATAGTGCGAGTAAATCAGAACGTGATTGGTTTGAGGTAGACCGTGCCACGATTGGTCAGCGCCAAGACACCGTTGTCCGATTGGATGGAGTAGACGGTGGGCGGAGTCCACCTATTTGTGGATTCTTGTGCACGTCTTGACGTTAGAAATGTTTCAAATCCACAAATGCACAGAACGCAATCCACAAATGCGTGCCGTGATTCACAAATGCACAGAACGCGATTCACAAATGCGTGCCGTGATTCACAAATGAGCAGGAAGCAATTCGCAAATAAATACAATTTATAAATATTTTTTTTTTGCAAATCCCATTTTATTTATTTGTGAATTTCATTTCTTTTTGTGAAATTTGTAAAAATATTTGTGAAACTCTTTATATTTATTTGTGGATCATAGTGTATTTATTCAGAATAACGAAACAATTCTGACCCCATATGTTCGCCAGTAATGGCGAGTAAAGGCGAGAGCAAGACGAGCTGTGAGATATGCTCATTATTTCACTTTAGGTGAGCATAAAGACAAAAACCTTTTAGTCAAATGTAAGATGTCTCTTTCTGGTTCGAAGGTCCTATCTACTGCAGCAACTCCAATCTGTCGAGGCAGCTCCAGAAACAGCTTTTACAGGGCTGACAAGTGTCACACATTGAGAGTGACTCACGTATTTTGGTCTTTTCTCACGCTCCCCCGCCACACATCGCATTTCTCATGCAGAAAAACTTTTTGACTATTTACCATATATTTAATATGCCGCAGCGCCCAAAATGTATCAGTCCGCACCGCTGTCTCTATGGAACTGCGCAGAAATTACAGAAATGGTTCTAAGGCTATGGCATTGAAGAGGAGTGTGAACAGTGAAAGGTTAGATACAGATTGACACACCAGCCAGTGGTTATTCAAAATAATATTTAATGATTTCTGCTTATTTTACTCAAAACCATGGCATAATTTCATGAGGTTTATTGTTTATAAATTAAATATAATAAAAAAGCATAAGAGGTGCAAAGGAAGTTTTATTCACCAGAAGTATTATTCAAAGGAAGTTTTATTCAAGAAATGATGCCATGTTTTTGAATGGTGTGTGTGTAGCCTGTTTTGGGGTGATCAGATGGCATCTGGTAGGCAAAATAGACATAACAAGTGTAAAATGTTCACAAATTGTAATGGCTGATCACACAGAATGTTGATAATTATATAATATTGATTTATAATGTGATTTATGAGCATTCAAGTCAATTTGATCTGAGAAAAAACAGGTTTTATTATTTACTGACATTAAAAATGGTCAAATCTCCTGGCTTTGAAATATACCAGCCTGTAATTGTGCATTAACTTTTGTGCCTCTATAGTGAAAATAATTAAAAATTTCTGTTTTCTGTTTATTAAAAAATTAGTCATTTTTGTATATTAATGAGGTTTATTATACCAAATATCACAAAACATTTTGCAAAATATATGTTAATATGTTGGAAAAAAGGTGAAAAAAAGGCTATGAAAGGTGAAAAAACAGACAAGGTCAACTTGACTCAGCGCTCCTAATTTGTATGCTGTAGGAATGCAGGAAAAGACAACAGGTGGTCTGCAGGAGGGTTAATACATATACACTGTCAGAGTTTAAATATTTCTCATTTATACCCAGAGTTTAATGTATGATACATTTGAAGCAGTTGTTAGGTTCGTAATTCATCAAACTGTCATCAGATTCTTCATCGTCTTCTTCCACAACCGTTCCTAAACCTCCAGAATTCAGCTGAGGGTCCACTTGCTGGTGGTCACTCAATTAAATGTTTGACGGTTCATCATCACCTTTTTCCACGACCGGTCCTAAACCTCCAGAATTCAGCTGAGGGTCCACTTGCTGGTGGTCACTCAATTGAATATTTGACGGTTCCTTATCGTCTTCTTTCAGGACCGGTGAAATACCTTCTGTGTTATACCCAGTTTTTTCGAGGAAGTCCTTTAAAGTCAATCCCTTGATAATCATAATCAGACCCCTGCTGATTTCGTAGGTGGCTTCCTTGTTGAAATCTACCTGATCACTGTGCTCAGTCACATAGACTCTGTCAATATTCTTAAAACAAACACTGAATATGATGCGATCCATGTTGCTCTCCTGGTGATTTTTCTTGTAATCTTCCCGAATGTCAACTGGCAGATTTCTTGCTTCTGGTCTGCTCAGATTGCCCACCTCGTAGTGGGAATAGTCCCTATTCTCAGGCAGGAGATTCTCACCATGTTTCTTAATTCTGTTTGAGAACCTGTGGATATCAAATTGTCCTTCCTCTGGGTTGTGCTTCCAGCGCATCATATTGTTTTTATCAAAATCCACACATTCATTAGCAAACCAGTGAAGCAGCTTGAGGCCGTGTCTTGGACGACGTTGACCAAATCCAGACTCCTCAAGATGCCTCAATTCATTTAATGTCTTTGGTTTACTCATAGTAGGATCTTCTAATAGGATCTATGAATAAAACATAAAAAAAAGGTTTTTAACAGAAAATGTCAACAAATCCACTTTTAGTACATGGAAATCCAGGAGTCTCTTGGATTAAGACTCTCGGTTAACAGTGTAATTTTAAGGTATTGTTTTTGGAATCACAATTTTTTTTTTGCTCCAATTCATCCCGTTAATTGTAAATCACATATTTTTCAATAATGCTGGGGCCAGTTGTACTGTTAGAGGGGCCAGTAACATTTATACCTTATTGTTGTCATATCACAGGCAAAATAGCATGTTTATAATCATTTGCATTTTTTTTTACATTTGCATTACATATTCAGTACAATTGTTGTGTTTTTTTTTTTTTTTTTTGCAACAAGATCCGCAAATTCATCTAGATTTAAGGCCTTTGCCCTCCTTGACTCAATACTTACAGATGCAGCAGCTCAGAATTGCTGTTTGACTACTGCATGATCACTGCATGATCCACCAGGTGGCGCAGTGATCAGTGTAACAGCTGCTGGCATTAAGTCACAGACAAATGCATGGCTTGTCTATTGTATCAATGCCAGGCCATTAACATGTAACGATCGTAACATCTACAATGTAGTCATGGGAATTATTCACTATTCACTGAGCCACATCTTTCTACAATACATGTACAAACTCACAGTGCTGGGAAATGAGTCAAATTGACCCGGTGACTTAAAATCAAGACAAATGAAAGTAACTTTTATTTGAGCATCGTTTTTAAACCAAAAATGAACACAGCAGCCAACCACAATATAATATTGACAATATGAACACATGTATATTTATATGTGGGTCGCCACAGCACACATGTGATGTGTCTGTACATTGTCACCATACACACTATGCACATGACACAATGTACAGAAATACAAACATTTATAGGTAGAAACGAAGAAGGTGCATATGTGGGCATCTACACAGTATATGAGGGACATGGTATCACAGTGTGGTCCCTGTGAATGGTCATTTGTACAGACCACCCTGTGATGTGGTTCACATGTTAGTCTTGCCATCATCAGATGGCTGCAGACCTGGCTGCTTCTTCCTCTTTCTTTTCCCCCAGTAACAACCTGGAAAGAAGAGGATGATGATTAGTGTGTTTTATTGCTGATCCCAAGACACAAACAACTTACATTCATAAACGTACTCCACTGTACACATGCTCAGAGACGCTTACCTGGCATGCTGGCGCACAAGGTGACATCCTGTCCTGGATCCCTCACTCTATAGCTGCTGGTCCTTGGTACATGTTCCGTCCTTTGTATCACATGTGTCTTCACCAGCTCCTTAGAGAAGATGTGCCTCTTGTACCGCTTTGACACGTTGGACTTACAGTAGGAAACATCTCTGTCCAACAAACCTCAGTTTCTGGTTCTCGAATGTGCTGCTTTCAGCATTTTTGTGCAAAGTGCTCATAAGAATAAAGTTTTTCCCTTGTTGGGGCAGTAAGACAATATTGTTGTTACTGGCTGTTCTGAACAGTACTGTATGTGAAGACAAACATGCACTTTCTCTTTAGAAGCTCCTGGCCCAGCTTGTAGTTTGTGAACAAATTGTTACAGGTTATGTTGTTCCACTCAAAAGTCATAACAAAACTGCATTTTTGCACCTTATAGATGATGTCAAGACAATACAGGAGAATGTGAGACGTAAATATGTCTTACAGCTGCAAAAGTCCTACAGTATATGACATTTAATCCTACAGTACTCTAACCCTACGACTGTAGGGAGGGTTGCAAATACTGTATGTGATGTTCACCAATTTTATTTTACATGTTGAGGAAGTTTTAAGCGGAAAAAATGCTTTAACTATTTGTTTAATTTTTTCAAAACTTGTTGGTCAATTTGACGTGCAACATACTGTAATAAGAGGGTTAAAGTCTAAACAGGTCCTAGATGCATGTCCTGAAAATATCTTGTCCTCGGTTCAAATCACGCTCTTGGCATATAGTATATTTGTCTTAGTTTTCATTTTGGTAAGTAAAAACGCATCATTAAGAATGCTTGATGGTAATAAATGATCCAAAATCATTCTTTTTTAATTTAAGCATAATATGTCTGTGAAGATTCTCAGTCATCCAGGTGAAGTTTTCTGAAAGTTTTTCTCAAGGCAAATCATTCTCCCAGAAGACTGAACAGTAGAAGGAGGATGGTGAGAACATTGCTGATAACACCCAGCTCTGCTTCCCTAGTAAGCATAACAAAGGGGTGTTCTCTCCCTCACATCTCACAGACAGATATTGTAGATCAATCTGCAAACACTGGTATTCACCTCCTGCAAATCTGAGGATTCCTATTAAAACTGATGTCTCTAATAGTGCAGTGTTGTTACGCTTGGTGATGCATGTTTTAATATATATATAATAAACACTGAATGAAATTTAATTTGCACAAGTTCAAAACCCACAGTGTCACCAAATACAACATCCATCTGTCTGTCTCTCTCCAGTGTGTGATAATGACATTAAAGTTTCAGGTCCTTCCTACTATCTTCCTGCTGGACAGGTACAAGATGAAAGAGAAAACTGCTTCAATACTCTTAAAAAATGTTGTCTCTGACCTGTAAAGTCAGGGTCAGAAAGTGTTTGTGAGCAAAGCCCCATCTTCTGGTTGTGCCCTGGAATTGCATTACAAAAGCTAAAAATGGGGGTGGCTACATTGGAATATTCACACGTACTTGATTGCTTGTAGAGAGGGGGGCTCATGACAACCGCTTGATAAAAGTGTGACGAATGCCTGACTAGCGCAGGAAAAGAACAATTTTGAGCCGCTACATCTGTAGAACCCCTACATTGCTTAATCTGTCATCTGACATTGTGGACCTGAGATTTAGTGCAGAAAAACTCAGTTCACAAGAAGCAGTACTAACAGGGACTAACAGTACTAACAGCTATCTTACATAGTTTAAAAAGCTCAAAGAAAAAATCTTTATAAGGTTCAATGAATAATGCCAGCTCTACTACACTGGAGGGTTTCTGCATGTCACTCTGTATTTTCCTTTCTAAAATTCCTCTGAACTGATGTAGTTCATACCCCAAGTCCTCAGTATTTGATTCATACATTCTAGCAAATGGAAACAGTGACTTTTCTTTGAAAAACACATCACGTCCCCTACTATTCCTTCACTCTCAGTCTTTCCAATGGCCAACTCTTCCGACTCTTCTCTCACTCTCACACTCTCTCCCCACACCTGAACCATCTGGCTCTGTCTCACTGTCTACCTTATCTTTTCTTTGGAAGAATGACATGATGTCCTTCTTTTCTTCATTTTGGTGAGAACTATAGAGCAAAAGCAATGGGAACCAAGGAGCTTAATTTATTTACTGAAAATAACTGACTTGCTAGGTGACTAACTATGTCTAAACATTTAATGTTACGACTCGTTTACTGAGTAAAAACACTCAGAACCATGAGTTTGTTTATCATATATTTCATCCCCTTTCAAACTTGTACAAACTAACAAACGGCCAGGTTGAGATTAGCTGATCTGACGTTATACATTTACATATACATTACTTCTGTAATGCATTTAATACAAATACAACATATTAACAACTTTACTCACCTCTATATTTCCTTCTTTGCTTGAAGTCTTCAACTGTAATATTCGCACAGAACTTCCACCAACCTCTTATACTGTGTTGCGCTTTATGATCCCTCTAGAAAATGTGTGGGTTATATTTCTGCTTTGTGTTGACACTGTGCTAATAACAGATTACTCAGATTCCTGGCTTCCTCACAATGTTCACTTCTCAGGAATCTTATCCACCCTCTGACTGTTAGAGAACAAGTTAGCGTCTGTTCAAGTTCATAACTGAATGTCTCTTTCATAGTTTCCTCAGCTGTGCTACATGTGTTTGTACAATCTGGGCTGCTTTTTTTTTGTCTGGGCTGTTTGCCACTAGCCCAATGAACGTTCTTCATAGAGCCCTGGACCATTTTTTATAAAAATGTACATGTACTCGCTTAGACTCCGTCTGACACATGAAAATATGAAAATATGTTTTTTTGTGTGTTTGATCAATTCAACAACACTAAAGTCTTTAAGTGTGTAGAAATGGTGTGCCATAGCAAGGTTAAGTGATACATTGTATTGTATACACTCTTAATATTATTTTACATTGTTTTGGAATTAGCCATTTTAAATTACCTTCATTTAGTTTACTAATTTTTTTCATTTTTAATATATACAATCAATGGTTTTGTGCACACAAGACACTGATGCATGTAGATAAGTTGGTGTTTAAATGTATGAACACACTCAATTGAACAAACGAAACATACATTTTTTATATAAAAATAACAAATCTCCATCTTACGGTGTTGACACACAACTAATGGTGTTGACACACAATTGACGCTGTAGGCATATTTGGCAGTAGGGCCACAAGGATGCATAAACTCAACTTTCATGTCTTGGTGTTCTATATCTACATCAGTGGACTTTCCTAAGCACCAATGATCATCATACATCACTGCCAGACAATCCCCGTCTGACCAGAAGTGCACAGTAGTAACTGATGGATATTTAGTTCGTATATCTCTAAGGACAGGATCCATGTGAGTCCAGATTGCTGCTGCATCTTGTCTCTTAGACTCTGACACTGAGCAAAATGCTCCCTTTTCACCCTTGGTGTAATACATTCCAGTATGAAGAGTTAACTCTGGTAAGTTCTGGCCAAAATGGCAAGCCTGAATTTCAGAAGCATATTTACACCTCCAGGACTCTGAAAAATCAACATGTACAATCACTGTGTTCTCACTGCATGTTTTAATCAATTCTCTGTATGCTTTTACCTGATTGTGAACCAGGCACACATGTGTTTTTGTCTCACTTCTAAGTTTCTCCTCATACAGATGAAGCAACTCTGAAAGACTCCCACTATGTGAGTGTCATGTTGAAGTGGATCCCACTGGCTGTTTGGTCTTGATCTCGCTCCCACTGCCTCCATTGAACACTGATTCCACTTATCTCTGGAGCCAAAACTGTATGCTTGGTTTTGCACCATAAACAGGTGCGAAGAAGGCAGGCCTCGGTTGCTGGAGTGCAACAAACTAATTGAAAACTATCCTCCAGTTTGGTTGACTTTAGAGCACCCGATGACATTAGAACCGGAAGCATCAAGTCTGCATTTTCATGATGACGACACAGACGTGTACTTCTGTCGGATGCCTTAGGTGCTGTAACATAGAAGGGCCTCAGAGTACAGAAGGATGAGTAAATCAGCTTTATACTCGGGTTCTTCTTGAGAAAGTCACTATGGAGGTTCAGCATTGAGTCTCTTAAAATCATCCTTTGATGTTTAAACTTTTTCCTGGTGATGGTGTCTGTTTTATCAGTTGTCATGCAAGATGAGTTTACAAAGAAATCCTTAACATTCTGGATGATACGTTGGAGATATGTTGCCTTCTTATGTGTCGTCTGTTTTTTGTCACTCATTAACTTGTAGCTAAAACCAAACTGCCGAAGCCTATTGAAGAAGCCGATACTTCTTTAGAACCTTACCTGATAATGCCATTTGTCAGTGACCTGAATTTTCAACGGCTCGTCACAGGAGTTGTTTTATTCCTTCTCAGCTCTTGGCAGAGAACAATGTGGAAAAGAAGAGTTCTCCTAATGTTGGGGTTCTGAAGTCATCATCCTCTCTGTTTCTGTTCGTGGAGAATCTAAAAAATTTTTAGCTTTTAGCTTGACATTTGACTTTTCTATTTGAGCCGCCTTCTTCAGCCATTCCTGCTTTCTTAGTTTGTGTCGCTCTTTGGTTAATTTCTTAACCTTTTCTTTCAATGCTTTTATCTCCATTGCGTGTCTTTTCCTGGTTTTTCTCCTCTCCCTCACAGCTGCAAAAGCATGCCTGCTTAAAGTAGGCTCTTCAACAGTCTGGTCCAGAGGACTTTCTGGTGGGGTGTCTATTTCATTTAGCCGTCTATTCTGTCTAGCTCTGGAACTTTTCTTTGCTTTCCTCCAGTACTTTCTGCGGTGCCTCTTTGCTCTTGGTCCTAATTCTCCTACTTGTTTTACTTTTTTGTTTTGGACCTTTTCCTTCATAACTGGACCTTTTCTGGACCTTTTCCTTTATAACTTGTTATATTTTATCATCTGAAATGCAGTCGCCCTTTGCCTAGAAATTTTAGTTTTCTAATAACAGAAATTAATCTGTTTGGCACAGGTATATTTTTGTCTACAAAAAGTAATTTCAAGCATTTAACCGTACACCTTCAGATTTAATGATTTTTAAGATCATAGTTAACATTTTAGTCAAGTGACCCTAAACTTTTGAACGGTAGTGTACATTACTTAATAAGTATTTGGGAGCACTTTTCCACTCCGTCAGCTTACATGTCAACACCGTCAGACAAAATATCTGACAGAGTTGACGTCTGACGGAGTTGACAAAACAACATGTTTTTTCAACTTAATCATGTCTAATAAATGGTAGCCATTTTGATTTTCCTCAGTGGTCAGCCGCCACTAAACTAAACCAAAATACCAACTTTTATTTCAAAATTCTTGATTAACCTTCTAGTTGTCTCTGGGTCTTTTTGACCCCGCTGGAAGAATTTAATGTGTCATAACTTTGGTTTTCTTCCACATATTTGCCTGAAATTAACCAGGATTGTTCCAAATTATGAACTTTGCAAGCAAAATGAATTTTGTCTATTTTCGTTGAACTATGTGTTCAGAACAGTATATACTACGCGTTCGTGATTCTCTTGGGTCATTTTGACTCAGCCACATTTAGTGGGCAATAGATCACACATTTGCCCTTTTCAGCGCATTGAACATACATACAGACATAAAAATGCACACGTAAAATGTCCACTAACACACGCACCCAAAACACACACTCACACCCCCCCCCCAACACACACACACATGCACACACACACACACACACACATACACAAACACACACACAAATTGGGCATTGCATTTCATTAGGCCTCCAGAAAAGAAAAAAAGCTACACATTTGTAAATATTTCACACTTTTTATATGCCTTCGCCTAGCAGAGGGCAAAATATGATCTACTGAAATTATGCTACACACACACACACACACACACACACACACACACACACACACACACACACACACACAGTCAAACACTGTTCAAAGCATTGGGCATTGCAATTCAGTTGGCCTCCAGACAAGACAAAAGCTACACATTTGTAAACATCTCACACACACACGCGCGCGCACGCACACACACACACTCATATACACACATGCACACACAAACACATATTGGGCATTGCATTTCATTAGGCCTCCAGAAAAAAAGCTACACATTTGTAAATATTTCACACTTTTGATATACCTTCGCCTAGCAGAGGGCAAAATATGATCAACCAAAAACAGGCTACACACACACACACACACACACACACACACACACACACACACACACACAAGCACTGGGCATAGCAATTCATTAGGCCTCCAGAAAAAACAAAACCTACTCATTTGTAAATATTTCACACTTGTTAGATGCATTTGTCCAGCTGGAGGCAAAATCTGATCTACCAACAAGCTTTACACACACACACTTAAAGCATTGGGCATTGCAATTCATTGGGCCTCCAAAAAACAATCATTTGTGAATATTTCATGCTTGTTATATGCATTTGTCCAGCTGGGGACAATATATTCTCTTCTCTTCTACCAACAATCTTTACACAAACAAACACACACACACACACACACACACACACACACACACACACACACACACACACACACAGGTTGTGTTTTCATATTCAAATCATATTTGTTTCCTCTCTTATTTATGAATTTAGTTGCATCAGTCAGCTTTGGCCTGGAGATATGCTGAGTAATGTTTGACATTTATCAGTCAGTGGTTATCCAAAATAATATTTAATAATTTCTGCCTATTTTGCTCAAAAACATGGTATAATTTCATAAGATTATCATTCATAAATTAAGTATAATAAAAAAAACATTAGGAGGTAAACGAAGTTTTATTCACATTAAATTATGGCATGTTTTTGAGTGTGTGTGTGTGTGTGTGTGTGTGTGTGTGTGTGTGTGTGTGTGTGTGTGTGTGTGTGTGTGTGTGTGTGTGTGTGTGTAGCCTGTTTTTGGTTGATCAGATGACATCAGGTGGGAAAAATAGATATTAGAAGTGTAAAATAGATATCACACACAGAATGGTGATCATTGTAGAATTTTTGATTTAAAGCATTCATGTTAATTTTATCTGGGAAAAAAAAAGGTTTTATTATTTACTGACATTAAAAATGGTCAAAATGGTTTAGAAACTGGCTTTGAAATATACCAGCCTATAATTGTGCATTAACTTTTGTGCCTCTATAGTGAAAATAATTCTAAATTTCTGTTTTTTGTTTATTAAAAAATGAGTCATTTTTGTATATTAATGAGGTTTATTATACCAAATATCACAAAACATTTTGCAAAATATATGTTAATATGTTGGAAAAAGTTAGACAAAAGAGGTGAGAAAAAGGCTATCATATATATACTTCATTTTTTATAAGCAGTCAAAACAGACAAGGTCAACTTGACTCAGCGCTCCTAATTTGTATGCTGTAGGAATGCAGGAAAAGACAACAGGTGGTCTGCAGGAGGGTTAATACATATACACTTTGTCAGAGTTTAAATATTTCTCATTTATACCCAGAGTTTAATGTATGATACATTTGAAGCAGTTGTTAGGTTCGTAATTCATCAAACTGTCATCAGATTCTTCATCGTCTTCTTCCACGACCGGTCCTAAGCCTCCAGAATTCAGCTGAGGGTCCACTTGCTGGTGGTCACTCAATTGAATGTTTCACGATTATTCACTAGTTTGTTCGAGGAAGTCATTTAAATTCAGATGCTGGATAATTGTAATCAGACCCCTGCTGATTTCGAAGGTGGCTTCCCTGTTGAAATCTGCCTCATCACTGTGCTCAGTCACATAGACTCTGTCAATATGCTCACCAACAACACTGAATATGATGCGGTCCATGTTGCTTTCCTTGCCATCAAGGTCATGGTTGTACTCTGAGCGAACGTAATCTGGCAAATTTCTTGCTCCTGGTCTGCTCAGATTGCCCACCGCGTAGTAGTTGTAGTCAAGGTCCACAACAGGCAGGAGTGTCTCACCGGTTCCCTCAGTTCTGTTTATGAACAGGTGGAAACCAAATCGTCCTTCTGCTGGGTCGTGCTTCCAGCGCATCATATTGTTGTCATCCAATTCCACACAGTCATTAGCAAACCAGTAAAGCAGCTTGAGGCCGTGTCTTCCAAAACGTTGACCCAATCTAACCTGCATCAAATGCCTCAATTCAAATAATGCCATTGGTTCCGCCAAAGTAGTATCTTCTAAAAGGGTCTATAAATAAAACATAAAAAATTTTTTATGTTCAACAGAAAATGTCTACAAATCCACATTTAGTACTCAGAAATCCAGGAGTCTCTTCGATTAAGGCTCTCGGTTAACAGTCTCATTTTAAAGTATTGTTGTCGGAATCACTATTTTGTTTTGCTCTAATTTATCCCTTTAATTGTAAATCACATATTTTAAAAAAAGTCACATATATCTGACTTTTTTAGGTAACTAACGATGTCTAAACATTTAATGTTACGACTCGTTTACTGAGTAAAAACACTCAGAACCATGAGTTTGTTTATCATATATTTCATCCCTTTTCAAACTTGTACAAACTAATAAACGGCCAGGTTGAGATTAGCTGATCTGACGTTATACATTTACATATACATTACTTCTGTAATGCATTTAATACAAATACAACATATTAACAACTTTACTCACCTCTATAGTTCCTTCTTTGCTTGAAGTCTTCAACTGTAATATTCGCACAGAACTTCCACCAACCTCTTATACTGTGTTGCGCTTTATGATCCCTCTAGAAAATGTGTGGGTTATATTTCTGCTTTGTGTTGACACTGTGCTAATAACAGATTACTCAGATTCCTGGCTTCCTCACAATGTTCACTTCTCAGGAATCTTATCCACCCTCTGACTGTTAGAGAACAAGTTAGCGTCTGTTCAAGTTCATAACTGAATGTCTCTTTCATAGTTTCCTCAGCTGTGCTACATGTGTTTGTACAATCTGGGCTGCTTTTTTTTTGTCTGGGCTGTTTGCCACTAGCCCAATGAACGTTCTTCATAGAGCCCTGGACCACTTTTTATAAAAATGTACATGTACTCGCTTAGACTCCGTCTGACACATGAAAATATGAAAATATGTTTTTTTGTGTGTTTGATCAATTCAACAACACTATAAAGTCTTTAAGTGTGTAGAAATGGTGTGCCATAGCAAGGTTAAGTGATACATTGTATTGTATACACTCTTAATATTATTTTACATTGTTTTGGAATTAGCCATTTTAAATTACCTTCATTTAGTTTACTAATTTTTTTCATTTTTAATATATACAATCAATGGTTTTGTGCACACAAGACACTGATGCATGTAGATAAGTTGGGTTTAAATGTATGAACACACTCAATTGAAGAAAAGAAACATACATTTTTTATATAAAAATAACAAATCTCCATCTTACGGTGTTGACACACAACTAATGGTGTTGACACACAATTGACACTGTTGACAAACTAATTGAGAATTAAACTGATTAAAGATATTTACCTAGTTTTAACACTTTCAAGGGAAAGGGTAACAAACTTCAAACAAAGAGTACATGGTGACAGGATCTTTAAGGCACACATGAAAATGTCAAAATGTTTCTGGTATCAAAAGAAAAAAACAAATGTATCTGGAGCTCCTCTATTCTATCGAACTAAACTGTAAATCTAACAAGTGATTTGAAAGAGGACACAATAAGCTGAGATCTAACTAAGAAAAGTTTGTAATAGTGTTAATAGTGTACAAATGTTGAAGTGTTACAGGATCCAGAATTCTCTCCATGCATTTCCAAAAGCTCACTGAAAACCAGACTCATAATATCAGTGTTTCTGTAAATCTAAATTGGTTGAAATGTCTGTTGTAATTCCATCTATAATTTAACACAGGGATTCAGACAGGTAAGTTATATGATTTACTTGAATTTCTCTCAATAAGTAAGTAAATATATAGAGTTTTATCCTGTTATTACTGCCTTCGGTGTAGAGCCAAGCATTAGATATTTATATAACAATTTGTCTAACCTGCGGGACTTGGGCATTGGACATGAGGTGTTGAACATGTCTGTGCTCTATGAAGTGCATAACATCAGCGGCTATGGCATAGAGCTCCCTGGTACGGCTTGCTCTGAGGGGATAAGCTGTCCCTGTCAGTTTCAAAAGGACATCTTTCAATGGACAGAAACAGACATCCCTCCTCCCATGTTTTGGGTGAAAATTGGCAGTAGGGCCACAAGGATGCATAAACTCAACTTTCTACATCAATGGACTTTCCTAACTACCAATGATCATCATACACCACTGCCAGCCAATCCCCATCTGACCAGAAGTGCACAGTAGTAACTGATGGATATTTAGTTCGTATATCTCTAAGGACAGGATCCATGTGAGTCCAGATTGCTGCTGCATCTTGTCTCTTAGACTCTGACACTGAGCAAAATGCTCCCTTTTCACCCTTGGTGTAATACATTCCAGTATGAAGAGTTAACTCTGGTAAGTTCTGGCCAAAATGGCAAGCCTGAATTTCAGAAGCATATTTACACCTCCAGGACTCTGAAAAATCAACATGTACAATCACTGTGTTCTCACTGCATGTTTTAATCAATTCTCTGTATGCTTTTACCTGATTGTGAACCAGGCACACATGTGTTTTTGTCTCACTTCTAAGTTTCTCCTCATACAGATGAAGCAACTCTGAAAGACTCCCACTATGTGAGTGTCATGTTGAAGTGGATCCCACTGGCTGTTTGGTCTTGATCTCGCTCCCACTGCCTCCATTGAACACTGATTCCACTTATCTCTGGAGCCAAAACTGTATGCTTGGTTTTGCACCATAAACAGGTGCGAAGAAGGCAGGCCTCAGTTGCTGGAGTGCAACAAACTAATTGAAAACTATCCTCCAGTTTGGTTGACTTTAGAGCACCCGATGACATTAGAACCGGAAGCATCAAGTCTGCATTTTCATGATGACGACACAGACGTGTACTTCTGTCGGATGCCTTAGGTGCTGTAACATAGAAGGGCCTCAGAGTACAGAAGGATGAGTAAATCAGCTTTATACTCGGGTTCTTCTTGAGAAAGTCACTATGGAGGTTCAGCATTGAGTCTCTTAAAATCATCCTTTGATGTTTAAACTTTTTCCTGGTGATGGTGTCTGTTTTATCAGTTGTCATGCAAGATGAGTTTACAAAGAAATCCTTAACATTCTGGATGATACGTTGGAGATATGTTGCCTTCTTATGTGTCGTCTGTTTTTTGTCACTCATTAACTTGTAGCTAAAACCAAACTGCCGAAGCCTATTGAAGAAGCCGATACTTCTTTAGAACCTTACCTGATAATGCCATTTGTCAGTGACCTGAATTTTCAACGGCTCGTCACAGGAGTTGTTTTATTCCTTCTCAGCTCTTGGCAGAGAACAATGTGGAAAAGAAGAGTTCTCCTAATGTTGGGGTTCTGAAGTTATCATCCTCTCTGTTTCTGTTCGTGGAGAATCTAAAAAATTTTTAGCTTTTAGCTTGACATTTGACTTTTCTATTTGAGCCGCCTTCTTCAGCCATTCCTGCTTTCTTAGTTTGTGTCGCTCTTTGGTTAATTTCTTAACCTTTTCTTTCAATGCTTTTATCTCCATTGCGTGTCTTTTCCTGGTTTTTCTCCTCTCCCTCACAGCTGCAAAAGCATGCCTGCTTAAAGTAGGCTCTTCAACAGTCTGGTCCAGAGGACTTTCTGGTGGGGTGTCTATTTCATTTAGCCGTCTATTCTGTCTAGCTCTGGAACTTTTCTTTGCTTTCCTCCAGTACTTTCTGCGGTGCCTCTTTGCTCTTGGTCCTAATTCTCCTACTTGTTTTACTTTTTTGTTTTGGACCTTTTCCTTCATAACTGGACCTTTTCTGGACCTTTTCCTTTATAACTTGTTATATTTTATCATCTGAAATGCAGTCGCCCTTTGCCTAGAAATTTTAGTTTTCTAATAACAGAAATTAATCTGTTTGGCACAGGTATATTTTTGTCTACAAAAAGTAATTTCAAGCATTTAACCGTACGCCTTCAGATTTAATGATTTTTAAGATCATAGTTAACATTTTAGTCAAGTGACCCTAAACTTTTGAACGGTAGTGTACATTACTTAATAAGTATTTGGGAGCACTTTTCCACTCCGTCAGCTTACATGTCAACACCGTCAGACAAAATATCTGACAGAGTTGACGTCTGACGGAGTTGACAAAACAACATGTTTTTTCAACTTAATCATGTCTAATAAATGGTAGCCATTTTGATTTTCCTCAGTGGTCAGCCGCCACTAAACTAAACCAAAATACCAACTTTTATTTCAAAATTCTTGATTAACCTTCTAGTTGTCTCTGGGTCTTTTTGACCCCGCTGGAAGAATTTAATGTGTCATAACTTTGGTTTTCTTCCACATATTTGCCTGAAATTAACCAGGATTGTTCCAAATTATGAACTTTGCAAGCAAAATGAATTTTGTCTATTTTCGTTGAACTATGTGTTCAGAACAGTATATACTACGCGTTCGTGATTCTCTTGGGTCATTTTGACTCAGCCACATTTAGTGGGCAATAGATCACACATTTGCCCTTTTCAGCGCATTGAACATACATACAGACATAAAAATGCACACGTAAAATGTCCACTAACACACGCACCCAAAACACACACTCACACCCCCCCCCCAACACACACACACATGCACACACACACACACACATACACAAACACACACACAAATTGGGCATTGCATTTCATTAGGCCTCCAGAAAAGAAAAAAAGCTACACATTTGTAAATATTTCACACTTTTTATATGCCTTCGCCTAG
Organism: Tachysurus fulvidraco; assembly: GCF_022655615.1. Lineage (NCBI taxonomy): Eukaryota > Metazoa > Chordata > Actinopteri > Siluriformes > Bagridae > Tachysurus > Tachysurus fulvidraco. Next base: position 28,724,966 of record NC_062521.1, on the reverse strand, counting down.
CAGAGGGCAAAATATGATCTACTGAAATTATGCTACACACACACACACACACACACACACACACAGTCAAACACTGTTCAAAGCATTGGGAATTGCAATTCAGTTGGCCTCCAGACAAGACAAAAGCTACACATTTGTAAACATTTCACTCACACACACACGCGCGCGCGCACGCACACACACACACACTCATATACACACATGCACACACACAAACACACACACACACACACATATTGGGCATTGCATTTCATTAGGCCTCCAGAAAAAAAGCTACACATTTGTAAATATTTCACACTTTTGATATACCTTCGCCTAGCAGAGGGCAAAATATGATCTACCGAAATGATGCTACACACACACACACACACACAAGCACTGGGCATAGCAATTCATTAGGCCTCCAGAAAAAACAAAAGCTACTCATTTGTAAATATTTCACGCTTGTTATATGCATTTGTCCAGCTGGGGACAATATCTTTTCTCTTCTACCAACAATCTTTACACACACACACACACACACACACACACACACACACACAAACACACACACACACACACGTTGTGTTTTCATATTCAAATCATATTTGTTTCCTCTCTTATTTATGAATTTAGTTGCATCAGTCAGCTTTGGCCTGGAGATATGCTGAGTAATGTTTGACATTTATCAGTCAGTGGTTATCCAAAATAATATTTAATAATTTCTGCCTATTTTACTCAAAAACATGGTATAATTTCATAAGATTATCATTCATAAATTAAGTATAATAAAAAAAACATTAGGAGGTAAACGAAGTTTTATTCACATGAAATTATGGCATGTTTTTGAGTGTGTGTGTGTGTGTGTGTGTGTGTGTGTGTGTGTGTGTGTGTGTGTGTGTGTGTGTGTGTGTGTGTGTGTGTGTGTGTGTAGCCTGTTGTTGGTTGATCAGATGACATAAGGTGGGAAAAATAGATATTACACGTGTAAAATAGATAATTACACACAGAATGGTGATCATTGTAGAATTTTTGATATATAAGCATTCATGTTAATTTGACCTGGAAAAAAACAGGTTTTATAATTTACTGACATTAAAAATGGTCAAAATGGTTTAGAAACAATCTCCTGGCTTTGAAATATACCAGCCTGTAATTGTGCATTAACTTTTGTGCCTCTATAGTGAAGATAATTAAAAATTTCTGTTTTTTGTTTGTTAAAAAATGAGGCATTTTTGTATATAAATAAGGTTTATTATACCGAATGTATACATATATATAATAGAAAATATATGTTAATATGTTAGAAACAAGTTAGACTAAAAAGTAAAAAAAAAAAAAAAAAAAAAAAGGCTATCATATATAGTTCATTTTTTAAAAGCAGTCAAAACAGACAAGGTCAAGTTGACTCAGCGCTCCTAATTTGTATAGGAGGACAACACAAGGGTTAAAATCATCCCAACTTTGAAGACAGTGTTAACACATAAAAGCGGTGACCACAGGGATTTCAACTTTGCTGAATATTTAGAAAAATGTAAAACTTACGAGGCCATGTGTTGGACTGCTGCATCCATAAACAGATGAAATTCAAAGGGGGTCCTCAGGGTTAAAGCTGACCAAAATATGCCTGATTTATTTCGAATTTGTATCTGACAGAGTTAATATGTATTGATGACAGATTTTGAACGGCTGTTGTTAATGTATAAAATAATGTAATGTTCACTATTTTGTGATATTTTATTAAGCCATGCCATTAACCTCATTCATATTTGTGCATTTTGGGCATTTTAAAACACTTTATTTTGCAGTTTGATACTGTGACCTCTACAGAGGACGAGTTCATTTGCATGGGCTTTCATAGTACAGTGCCAGTATTTTATAAAATTACTATGAAATAAATATATACAAAACTAAGGGTCTAAACATGCACAAGTCATTCATATCCAACTTTTAAAGCCTTTTTAAATGAAACAATTTATTGTTTAAGGCAAATTGTAACATTTTGATGAAGAATCGGTGAGCTATAAATCTATCATGGAGACCAACCAATGTTTAGTTTTGTTGTTCCTGTGTCCACTATAGCCTCAGATTCTTCTCTTGTAGCCCATTTTCTTGTAGCCCAGGCAATAGGTCACACTTTTGCCCTTTTCAGCGCAATGAACATACATACAGACACAAAAGTGCACACATAAAATGTCCTCTAACAGATCATTTCAGATCATGGGACGGTTGATCCATTTGCACGCTCTTTAATTCAAACTCAAGGTACAACAGGCGTAGATCAGAATTAGCAGACACAATATCGAAGGAGAGGCAAAAACCAGAAACAGTAATACAGGCAGGAGGTCGGGGCAGGCAGCAAACAATAATCGAACTGAATGAAATCAAAACAGAGTCCAAAAAACCAGGAAAACGCTCAGACCGATAGCAGCGGCAAATCGAGACTTTGCACAGAAATGGGGTTCAAGTTCAGCTTATATAGGAAGCAGGTGATTGATATCAGCTGGTGGAGTAATTATGGCAGGAGCGGTGGATTGTGGGAGATGTAGTTCCGAAGTCACTAGAACTCGGGCGAAGGTTCCCTCTGGTGGTGGTCGGGAGGCGAGACAGGTGTTTCATTCATAACACTGACATAAAAAAATTGTCAAAATGGTTTAGAAACAATCTCCTGGCTTTGAAATATACCAGCCTGTAATTGTGCATTAACTTTTGTGCCTCTATAGTGAAAATAATTTAAAAAAATTTGTTTATTAAAAAGTGAGTCATTTTTGTATATTAATGAGGTTTATTATACCAAATATCACAAAACATTTTGCAAAATATATGTTAATATGTTGGAAAAAAGTTACCAAAAAAGGTGAGAAAAAGGCTATCATATATATACTTCATTTTTTATAAGCAGTCAAAACAGACAAGGTCAACTTGACTCAGCGCTCCTAATTTGTATACTGTAGGAATGCAGGAAAAGACAACAGGTGGTCTGCAGGAGGGTTAATACATATACACTTTGTCAGAGTTTATTAAAAAATGAGTCATTTTTGGATATTAATGAGGTTTATTATACCAAATATCACAAAACATTTAGCAAAATATATGTTAATATGTTGGAAAAAAGTTAGACAAAAAAGTTTAAAAAAAAAGGCTATAATATATACTTCATTTTTTATAAGCAGTCAAAACCGACAAGGTCAACTTTTGTATATGTAGCCCGGGAGATGGATTAGTAACTAGATTTGTAAAGTTCGTCGCAACAAACTTTGATGTTGGCTTTGACGATGCAAGTATTATCAAAGGCCGGTGCTTTTTGGAGGCGAGTGGACATAAGGGTCAGTGTTACTTTTGGAGGCAAGTGGACAGAAAGATAGGGTGCCAAAACATTTGGGGGCAAGTTGAGACGAGCATGTGATGTCATCCGAATACTCCTGAGGAAGTTTCCCTCATTGTGCTGAGTGTTTTGACGTCACATGTTCATGTTGTGCAAATTTTTTATTTTTACGTGACATCATCAGAATACACGTGAGGAAGTTCCCATCATTGTTCTGAGTGTTTTGATATGTCACATGTCCATGTTGTAAAAAGTTTTTTGATTTTGCATGTTTTGGGGACGGGGCTGCGGCACAACCGAAAGGCCAGTCGGTACACCAATTTAAACCTTTGTTCAGAGTATCACCCTAAAGGAGCTGGCCAAGTTTGGTTTAAATAGTTCGAAAGCTTGGCGAGTTATAAACCTCCAAAGTTTATAATGGGAGTCTATGGGAAAAAAGGCCAATTTGAGACCCGGTACCGGAAGTACCGGTACTCGGATCACTTAGAAAAGTAATAGCAACAAACTTCAGACCAGGGTTTACAACATATCCGAATTTGGTGCATGTGACTCAAAAGCTCTAGGCCGCATTAAATTTTATACATTTTTGTCTACGCTGAAATAGGAAAACAGAATGTTGGCTTCTACAAAGCCAACATAATGACACCGGACATATAAATTAAATGGGGATATTTTATTTCAGACTGTACGTTGAACAGTGCAGCATTAAGTATGCAAATTTTGGAGAAGATGGAATTTGAAAGGTAGGATTTAGTAAACAATCAATTTTGTTGACAATCAATTTTGTTGACAATCAATTTTGTTGACAATCAAGAAGTTAGCTTCCCTCATAACACGTGTATCACTTTTTTCCCAACTAACATAGATCTAACATAGACAACATAGATCTAACATAGACAACGGTAGCAGCCCTTTTTATCCCAACCCTGGCACATGCACACACAATCACAGCCTATGACAGACTCGTTCCTTCTTCAGGTGCTTCAGGTGGTCTGCAGGAGGGTTAATATATATCGTTGCTGTCATACAGAATCCTCGTATCTCCAAAACCGTTATTTTTCAGGAAATTAAAAAAACTGCAATGCACAGGGTTTAGTTTGCGTTGCAATGGATTGTCTTGCGCTAAATTCCTGTCCTCAGACGAGCACCAGAACTAGCAGGGGTCAAGATTTTTTTTTCTTTGAGCCCAGTGTTTTGAAGACATTTACGTCAGAAGACGTGTTGATTTGGTGCGACTCTTCTTGAGGAGAAATATGCCACGAAGCTCTCCCACAGAGTGAAGAAGAGGTGGACAGTTGAAGTGTCCAATGGAGTTAAGAAATTTGCGCTCAAGCTATTTTCAAGACTATAGATTGGTTAATAACTTGTAAAAAATAATAGACCCATGTGGGGACTGACCAATAGCATCGATATGTGAAAAAATATGAAATTGATCAAATTTGGACATACAGTAGGAGGTTTCCGCCCGACAGCGACGATATATACACTTTGTCTGAGTTTAAAATTTTCTCATTTATACTCAGAGTTTAAAGTATGATACATTTGAAGCAGTCTTCTTCATCGTCTTCTTCCACGACCGGTCCTAAACCTCCAAAATTCAGCTGAGGGTCCACTTGCTGGTGGTCACTCAATTGAATGTTTGACGGTTCTTTATCGTCTTCTTCCACGACCGGTCCTAAACCTCCAGAATTCAGCTGAGGGTCCACTTGCTGGTGGTCACTCAATTGAATGTTTGACGGTTCTTTATCGTCTTCTTCCACGACCGGCATTCACTGGACTCACTGTTTGTAGAGAATGCACACATACATGAACTGATTTGATTCAAGACTGGCATCATTACATCATGCATAAAATTTGTGTCCACTTCTGCCATTTAATAATACCATAATTTTTGGCTTACTATGTAGTCATATAATATATAATATAAAACTCTTCTTGTTTTAAATTCTCACTGAGGGCTAAAACCCCAAAAGATGAAACCCTAGAACCGCCTTTGGTCTTATGCCTACCGAAAATCACTGAAATTTTACTTTTTACTTTTACTTCAAATACTTAAGTACATTAAATATCAGATACTTTAAGACTTTTACTTGAGTAATATTCTAAAAGGTGACTTTCACTTCTACCAAAGTCTTTTTCTAGTGCGATACTTGTACTTTTACTGGAGTATTGCTTTCTAGTACTTTATACAACACTGCTTATACCCACCCCACTTGTCCTTAGGTGTCCTGAATTTCTTTCGATCTCAGTATGATATGTATTTTTGAGTATTGTTTGGTCTACTTCACTTTGGCAGTCAGGTCTTATTTAAGTGATATATTGATTGCGAACAGGTATGGCAGGAATCAGGCATGGGTGTGGCTAGAGAAATTGAACTCAGGTGTGATAAACCACAGTTGAGTTATGTTTTCCCTTAATAATAAAACCCTTCATTTAAAAGCTGCATGTTGTGTTTACTTGTGTTATCTTTGACTAATATTTAAATTTGTTTGATGATCTCAAACATTAAAGTGTGACAAACTTGCCAAAAAAAAATTCAGGAATGGGCACTTTTTCACACCACTGGTATCTCACAGAAATGAGTACACCAATCACATTTTTGTAAATATTTTATTATATCTTTTCATGTGACAACACTGAAGAAATGCCACTTTGCTACAATGTAAGAAGTAGTGAGAGTACAGCTTGTAAATTTGCTGTCCCCTCAAAATAACTCAACACACAACAATTAATGTCTAATCCTCTTGCCACAAAAGTGTGAATGTCCAAATTGGGCTCAGTTAGCCATTTTCGCTTCTGGTGTCATGTGACTCGTTAGTGTTACAAGGTCTCAGGTGTGAATGGGGAGCAGGTGTGTTAAATTCTGTATCATCACTCTCTCTCTCTCTCATACTGGTCACTGGAAGTTCAACATGGGACCTCATGGCAAAGAACGAAGAAAAAAAAAAAAGAATTGTTGCTCTACATAAAGATGGCATCATATCCAGAGGTTGTGTTTGGGAAATAGACATATGAATGCTGCCAGCATTGCAATAATAGGTATATTAGCATTGGACATATATGGCAAGCCGTTTTAACATTGACTAACTGACTAATTGATTAACGTTTTAAGATTGACTATCCGGAATTAACATTACAGATATCAACAACATATTTTCAACTAGTTTTAACTGCATTCTGACTAGTCAAAAAGACAGTTAGAGATATCTTTAATTCCATTTTAGCTAGTCACAATGAAAGTTAGAGATATCTGGAATTCAGATTTGAATAGTCAGAAGTGAGTTATGGATATCTGCAATAACGTCACTGAAAACGATATTCAACTCGTCACACATCCTTAATGACAATTGCAGATATCTATAATTGAGTTTTGCCGAGGCAGGATTAAAGTTATAGATATCGCAAATGTCATTTTGACTCGTCAGTGTAGTTGTGCATGACGTTGCTAATACAAGGCTTCCCATTGGATATTCACCCAGCAAACAAATCGTTTGAGCCAGTTTACATGTAGCAGAAGAAATGGCGGTTGCTGTTGTAGATAAAATAATTAGAAAATGCCAAGAAATAGAACGCTATTACTATGATTACTATTCAGTCTATAATGAGTTTATCCTGTGGGTTAACAGCAATCACCCCTTATAACAAGCTCCTCCCACCGACAACAAGACCCTCATCCTACTTGCAGTGACATAATTACAGATATCTACAACATAACTTTGTCTAGTCAAAACTCTATTTCAAGATATCTGTTATAACATTTTAACTAGGAAGAATGAAAGTTAAAGATATCTCTGATTTGAGATATCTCAAATAAATTATGACTATCCATAATTCCGGTTAGAGATATCTACAATTGAATTCTGACGAGTCACAATTTCAGTTCAAGATATCTATAATCTAATTTTCACTAGATAAAACTGAATTTAAGATATCTCAAAAAGACATTATAGATATCTTTAATTGAGGAGAGATGAGGATATCTGGAACTGGAACTGTGACTAGTCAGAATTAAATTGTAGATATCTCTAACTATAATTATGGATAGTCATAACGTTGTTGTAGATATCCACATTTCACTTCGCGGATATCTACAACTGAATTAAAGATATCTGTAAAGGGAAACTCCATAGACATGAATGGGAAAAGTGACGTCATTCGTCATAGGAATAATGAAGTTGTGGATATCTGAAAAGACAGTTGTGGATAGGAGGAATGCTATTGTGGATATCTGAAATTTTCATTTTGAATAGGCAGAACTGAAATACAGATATCTATAATACATATCCAGACTAGCCATTAAATGTTAAAACAGCTTGCCATAGACATATAATGCTAAGTTTGATGTTTGTTAATAACATTACCCAGAGACGGCTCATTTGTTATTCAGAGCTGTGTAGACACACCGATGGTTGAGCTTGTCATGTTGCCCGTATTCAGCGTGTTTCATAACAAAACATCAGGTCATCAGGTCACCATGAATAAAGAGGGGGTAATTAATGTTATGTTCAACTGTTGTGATGGAGAATGTAGGCTATGTTTGTAGGCTTATAAATCACTTAGTATTTCTAGCAGGTATGAGTGAAATAATCATAAATGATATTACAGATTATTGTGATCAACAATAAAAAAATGTTAGTTTTGGTTAATTATGTCTGATACATGATTTTAGATCCTCAAATGTGAAATCACACTACAATAAAAACAATAAAATGGAGCTGGTATTAATATTTGGTCAACTGCTGGTTCACGTGATGTGGTGAAATAGAGCTTTCTGTCTTCCTAATTAACCCCTAATTGGATAGTTTCTTGTTCACCAACAGTAAATTACCTCATATGAGTCAAATCATTTCTATACTACTGAACTTACAACAATAAAAAATACAACATATAATAAATAGAATTGATGATAAAAAGATAATCACATCATAAAATGCATTTATAGCCTGTTATTAAGTGTCAGTTTGTGAGGTGTAAAATGCATATGGCCAGTGAAAAAAATCCCAGTGAGTTTGTTTCCAGAACATTCTGGTTACAACAGATTCACAGAAATAAATACGTACATATGTACAGTGCCATACTCATTAAGAAATACCAAAGAGGATCCCCAGAAAATATTATATACAAATTTAGCTGTGAAACAGAACATTTGTTCCAAGAACATGCAGAAAATAAAACATATCTTGTGTTACGTTGCCGGATCATGAGACAATCAGTATTTCCCTTCTATTTTACAAAAATATAAAACATACCTGAATTTGAGTTAGCATAGAATTAATACACTGTGTTAGTTCATATAATAACAATCTGTTTGATTTGGGTGAGGTGACATAGCACTTACGAGTCATATAAAGCTACCTAGGATGAAAAAAATTTACAGCGGCTATAATGTAATGTAATAAATATAAAAATAAAAGTGCAAGTGTAAGTAAAAGACGTGGTATTTATAATGTGTAAAGTGTTTAAGACATAGTAGTAGTGTGTAGGAAGGTTTCTATCAATACAGGAAAAAAAATATGGTTTTAAAATGTTGAAAATAATTAAGTATAATTTTTTTTATTTATTTAGATCCAGTGTGGGGACAATTACATCTTTGGAACAGCTGAAAGAAACAGTTTTTGGACGGCGTCCAAGACAACATGGTCTCTGGCTGTTGGATTGGTTTATAGTGTACAGTTGCTTCAAGGACAGAGAACATTACTTACAGTTTAACCCTGAGAAGGGTGAATTTGGATCACAGAGATTTCACAACTGTACAGAGAGTGATGGTTCTAAACTTCTTCCTGATGACGGCCTCCAGTATTACGAGGTGGGCAATTTAAACAGAGAAGGAGCACACAAACTCCCTAAGTACGTACGGAAAAATTATGACCCTACTGTCAAAGACAGTAACACAAACCGAATCATATTTAGTCTTAAGAAGAATGGCTGCATTGGTAAGGTTTATATTACTGAGCACAGTGACGAGACACACTTCAACCCAGATGCCACCTACTGCATTGACATCGACCTCCTCAAGACTATCAAGTCTCATTTTGATAGAAATAGTTGGAGTGGAATAACTACCATACCATGTGCATCAGGTTATCCTTATGTGACAACCTTATCCAGTTCAATAAAGAAACAAAGTGAAATTACTGCAGCAAAAAGAGAAAAACGAAATAGAAGACGACAAAGACGGAAAGTAAGGAAGGAAGAAGCTATGGAAAATAAACTAGAAATGGGGAAACTGTTGAATAAAATATAGAAATTAAATGTATCTGATTGATTTGTGAAGAAGAAGAAATCCAGAAGGAAGTTGATTCAACAAAAAGAGGAACAGACACAGTACCTAGACAGTTGGATAAAGACCCATTTTGCTGATTATAGAATTCTTATGTTTTCTTTTCCATTTTATAGAATGATTAGTTTTTTTTTACCTTTTAATAAACTTATGTAAATCTTTTGTATGCTCAAGAAATGATATAATGTTCAGTAGCATGTATACACTTTAAGGTTTATGTTACTGAGCACAGTGACGAGACACGCTTCAACCCAGATGCTACCTTCTGCATTAACATCGACCTCCTCAAGACTATCAAGTCTCTTGAAGTTGGGAGCTTTGTCTCACAAATGATGAGTTGAAAAATATAACATTCACAATATGCCTCAAAAGATCGTATCGCCCTAGTGTTACGGATTCGCCAGGTTCCACACTCACTCTTTCTGACTGCTAATTACCGTCACCTGTTCCCAATCACCTGCTTACAGTATTTAAGAAGTTGTTGTGAGCCAGTGGCATGCACGGGATGTTATCAGACACTGGCATGTACGGGATGGAGTTGCAGGACTCTACCTATGCCCTGATACTGGTTCTCTTAATACTGTTTCTCAGCAAATAAATAATAATAAATATAAAGGTACACCACAACCAATTATTAACTTATCCGTCAGTAGAAAGATGGACATAAATAATACAAAGAGAAGGAGAAATAGGATAAGAAAAGTGAAGCGTAAGGTGAATAAACAAAGGAAAATTGATGTAAAAATACAAAAGGTCGAAGAATTGGTTAAAGAGTTGAAAGATTTGAATGTGAGTGTTTAGAAGAAGACAATGAGGGATCAGACACTGTACCTAGACAGCTGTAAGAAGATTCCAAAAGAAAAGAAGATTATAATGCATTATGTGTTATTATGTTTTATTTTCCAAATGTTCAAGAGCATTCTGAAATGCTTTTCTTTTCTTATAATCATGTATTCTCATGTAATAGAGTTGATTAGATTAATATTGTTTATTTTACTGTTAACTTAGATGAAAAGCTGTTTCTTGTAGTGAAAGCTTATGAAGCCTACTGTGTATTCACTGGGAGTAATCTGCACATGTAGTGTTTCAAGGCATGTGTTGAAGTGAAGTCTACTGTGTATTAGCTGAGAGTAATCTGTACGCAAAGTGTTTTATAGCCTGCTGTCGAATTCGACGGCGAGAGAAAGCTTCAGTCCTATATAATCACAGCCTGAGAAGTTGCAGGAAGTTAACTGCAACCATATGACCATATATAGGTGTTAACCTTGAGAATAGAGGAAAAAAGACATTAGTAGCGCACAGTGGCGGCAAGATTACTTTTACTTATTCTAATACTGTTTGATTATTTGAAGGAGAATTTCATTTGTACTTTTCTTTTTATTTTACATATATCACACACACCTATTTGTATTACACTGCTTTTAATAAAAACAAGGCCTCCCATTGTGAGGACCCTTGAAAAGACAGAAAAGTCTGACTCCTTCATTTAAAGATTCAAACAATAGATTAGGTAGAAGAACTTGAAGAGGATCCTTTGTTAGAAGATCGAGGGGAACTCGAAGGACACCTGCGTTCAAGGTAAGACCAACTCTGATAGTTGATCTTGTGTTTTCAAAACTATCCTGTGCAAACTTGGACACATTCCTTAGTGGGAGAGCGGAAGGGTTTCCTACCAATCCGAAAACATCTGTCACTAAGGGACACGTACGTCAGTATTAATTATTTAAATTTCTTTGTCTCTTTTAGCTCTCGTCATCTTTGTTGTCTCTGTCCTGTCATCTGGCAAGCTCAGGAAAGTCTTGTCTGCTATCTGTGACTGTCATTTGTGTTTGTGTGCTGGAGTTGCGTCTCGCACCTGCACCATTATCTGCATCTACTGAAGACCTTTTTTGACAGTGTGGTGGCCTCAGCCATATTCTATGGTGTGGTCTGCTGGTGCAGCAGCATCTCTACTGCAGAAAGGAAGAGACTGGACAAGTAGTCATGAAGGCCAGCTGAGTCCTGGGGATTCCTCTGGACACTGTACAGGAGAAAGGAGGATGGTAGCAAAACTGTCATCATTGCTGGAGAACGACTCTCACCCCCTGTATGAAACGGTTTCATCCCTGACCAGCTCCTTCACTGTCAGACTGTTACATCCTAAGTGTCTGAAGGAGCGATACAGACGCTCTTTTCTCCCTGCTGCTATTAGACTTTACAACCAAAGCTGCTCCCAGTGATCCAGTCACCATAATACACACTGTTATTACAGTTTAACTGCATTAATAACAGTAACAAAGTATTTAAACAACATGTGCAATAGCAGAAGCTTTGGAAAACATGCAATATTACCTGTGTGCAGTATGTCTGTTAGTGTAACTACTTAATCATGGTCTCTTTTTTCCTCTCTGTCTTTTATTTCTATTTGCTGCTGTAATAGAGAAATTTCCCCATTGTGGGACGAATAAAGGTTGATCTTATCTTATCTTATCTTGTCTTACTCCATTGTCCTCTCCCTCTGTCTACCATGATTTTGTTTTATTTCTTTTTATAATACCTTCCAAACCACCTCTAATTTTTCTTAAGTAATAAATGCTTCCTCACTTTCCTTCCAAATTCAAATATTTTGCTCCATTGGAAATTTCCCAATCATTTGTAATGGGCAACAAATGGTGTCACAAATAAATTACAGTTCTGTGCACTAAAAAAGCAGACGTCACTTCCCTGTCTCCATCAAAAACTATCTAATCAGGTTTAATCAGGCCATCTCTGGACGTGTGTCCCCACAAATTTCAGACTGAAAACAATATACATCCTTTAAAAAAGCCCACCCAATTTTTTAATGTTTCCCTGATGCTCATCCATTTGACACTGATTAACCCTCTGCTCTGCAAACTGGAACCTGCCAATGTGCTGCTCCAGGGGACCCGTTAGTCCTCCCAGCTGGGGGCTTCAAGCTTCTGGATCCCCTCCAAACTGAAGCAGCTGTGTCATCTTTGCAACCTTTATTCAGAAACCTACATGTTCACAACTGGACTGGTGCCGCCACCATAGCTGCTGCACACAGAGAGCCATTAGTCCCTTACGTTCAAGATTACCATGACCTCCAAGTGACCTACTGTACAGTAAGGCCAAAACCAGTACCCTTCCAACCCCCACTCTCTGATTGTGACATAGTGCAGCCCTGAATATCTTGCAATGTCTTAATCTCTTCCCTGTCATCCTTTCCATTTGTGTGTGTTCTTTAGGTTGTTGTGTGGGTCTATATTAGCATTTTCCTGTAGCTATGCATAATAAAATTTTATCTATATTCAAAGTAGTGTTATTATTTTGTTTATAATATTTAAGCTTGCTGACATTGTAACCTGTCTAGAAAATATTATTGCCATCATTATAAAATTTTACTTTCAAAGAAAATGAGAGTAATAACTTAGTTATAAGAGTAATAACTAACAAATTAACAATAAGTAACAATGGCAAGAGCCCCAAATATTCACTACACAAACAAGTTAAAAAAAACAATTTAATTCTAATAACATCTACCTTTACACACACACACACACACAGTATATACAGTATCTGACAGAAGTGAGTACACTCCTAACATTTTTGTAAATATTTTATTATATCTTTTCATGTGACCCTGAAGAAATGACACTGTACTACAATGTAAAGTAGTGAGTGTACAACTTGTATAACAGTGTAAATTTGCTGTCCCCTCAAAATAACTTAACATACAGCCATTAATGTCTAAACCGCTGGCCATAAAAATTAGTACACCCCTAAGTGAAAGTGTAAAATTGGGTCAAAGTGTTAATATTTTGTGTGGCCACCATTATTTTCCAGCACTGCCTCAACCTTCTTGGGCATGGAGTTCACCAGGGCGTCACAGGTTGCCACTGGAGTCCTCTTTCACTCCTCCATGATGACATCACAGATTGGAGCTGCTAATGATCATCACTTTCACATGTATGTTAAAACACACTCATTAACTGAGACAGAAACAGCTGTGTAGGAGCTTAAATGTGTGTGAGGAACAGGCAAAGTTCAATTCAATTCAATTCAAGTTTATTTGTATAGCGCTTTTTACAATTAACATTGTCTCAAAGCAGCTTTACAGAGTCTACAACTAGCAACAAGACCAAAGGTAGTTCTACTGTATCAGCGTAGTCTCTTCCAGAGCAACCCCAAATGTGACTTTGAGACATTAAGCATGGAAGTTTACACATAAATCAAAACTATGACTTCAGTTAAAATATTTCCATGAGATTTCGGTTAAAATATATTTACATTGATAAACATTTTTTTAAAGATGTTTCTGATCTTGTTCACTGTTAATTAATGAAATGGGAAAAAGTTCAAATTGTATTTATATGGAATAATTTTAATGAAAAATAAGCTCAGCCAACCTCATATGTGACATAATATCTATCACATGTTCTTTCATTCCTTTTCTTTTAAAAACCTGAGTTGAAGTGAGTTTAAATAAGAGTTACAATTATCTTTACACCACTATGCTATGAAGTCTGAGGATTGAGCTTATTTATATTAAATCCAGAATATTGCTTTAAATTTATAGGAGTTGTTTGTAGGTATATTGTGGTGGTGATTTTGATACAATGAGATTTTCTATTAAGGGGCCGAAAAACCTGATTTTTTTTGTCTTTTTTAATAAACTATATCAATATTTATAATGTTAATTCTAAAACATTTACATCTCTATATTTTTAAAATAGTTACTGTTAAATGTACAGCATTTTCACTCTAAATCTGTTATTAGCATGGTAGATTAGCTGGAGTCAGTAAATGTAGGTAGTAGGTAGATCCACTCAGGTGCACATAGAGCTGGTTATAACAGTTTCTCCTTTAGCAAACTTTTGCTTATCTATAAACATTTATTTCTTCTGTTTACGATCCCTTGCAGTAAGAACTAATATGTGAAATCTGTAATGGTTCATGTCTACAGCAGGTGGTAGCACACTACATGGAATAAACTATCTGACTCGACTGCTGTTTAAAACCCCTCCCATTACTTTAAATCTAGAACACCCTCTTCCGCTCCTGATATCAACCATTTCCCAGAATCCTCAGCAAGCACCCAGCACTTCCTCAATTAACCTCACCTCCAGCCGATAAATGTAAACTACATCAGACCCACAACTCACTAACTCACACCTGTTGGTAAGCTCAGCCAATCCAATGATTAGCATGTTTCTGACAGTGTGAGGAAAGCAAGGACCCTGAGGAGACTAACAGAGATGTGGGGCATCATTATCATCCATTAAGAAGGACCAGGAGCATCTTACTGTTATTGCACCTTAAAATATTTTCAGTCCTTTAAACAGAATGTCATTAAAAAGTCCTGACATGTATTTATTAAAAAGGTTTGAATATCCTGTAGATTTTCAGCAGGGTGAGACTGAAAGCTTTGCAGTGTTTCTGCTTTTATTTAGTTTATCATGTTTTTAGAAGTGTATCATGTTGCCTTAAAAAACACCTGGCAACCCTACAAGCCAGTGAACTCAACTAGGACATGAATATGAGAGTTATAGGGCCTTATTAGTTGTGTATGTAACAAATAAACAGCATGAAATTAACAAAACTAAAACAAGAACCACAAATAAACACTAAGTGCCATACATTTCCTGTGTTAAGTTATTAAAGCCTCTTTATGGAAAGCTAAATTCTGTCTTATGTGAAAATAATAGCTAAGAGACTAATTAGATCCCAGATTACCCCCCCCCCCCCCCATCTACCCCCTTTTCCTCTGTAAATATAACTAAGTGTTATGACCAATAAGTTTAATGCCTAATTCATCTCAGACCAGAGGCGATTTTTTAGTACCGGAAGAATGAAATAAAAATGAAATAAATGTGACGCTGATATTGATCTATTGTGATGCTGATCTATTGTGAACAAAGCAGAAGCCTTAATTAAAGCTTTAATTAAGAAGAAATGTGTGAAGTGTAAAAAAGTTGTTGAAAAATTTTTGAAAATGTGTTTGATTATAAATGAAAGCACAGATTATAAATAATCACTTACTCCATTGGTGTCAGAATCAACTGAGCAGGCTAAATTTCACCACCCATTGGATCTTAACAAAGTTTTCCATTCTGAGCTTCATTTTTTACTCATTTTTGTTTGAAAGTTTGAAAGAACAGATGGAGTCATTAATGAGTGTCTTGGAGATTTTGATAATTTTTTTCCTTTATAGGTTTACTTATTGCTATAATGCTGTGCAGGGGCGATTCTAGGGTCAGAGCTTTAGGGGTGCTGAGCTCCCAATGAGCCCCACTGCCAGCGCCCACCCCTCTTTTCACACAAAAACAAAAAATATGTCTATTGAAAAATAACATTATCACTTTAACATTGATTCAACTAACTCCAAAATCCAGATTTTTTTCTTTCTTTCTTTTTTTTTTTTGGAGACCTTTTTTGAACACTAGCTTAATTGTGAGAGTTCACACAGACACACAGCCCCCTGTAACAAACACAAAACCTTCTTCACTCAGCTGCTTTTCCTGACCGGTAACTCAGTGTGTCTCCTTTTGTATCAACAGTCATCAGATTGGTTAGATTAGATTCAACTTTATTGTCATTGAACAAAGTAACAGGTACTTGGACAACAAAATGTAATTCATCTTCTGTAAATTATTTACAAATAAACAGACAGAACTGCATGCATCTTTTGGAAGAATATTGTAACGGTCTAAACATTACCCGTTGTTAACCTAAATCAGGGTGAATTCGGTTCACGGGAATTTCTGAACCGTACCGAGAGTTGAAAATACAGCGATCTATAATGTTAATCAGGGTGGAAAAAACTACTCGCCCCTACTCCGCTCCTGTGGGGAGTACCTGACTATCTTTGTCGGACCCTATGCTCTCCCGGGAGGCAGAAGTGATGCCGCGGTAAACACGGTGGCCTACTGGTGAGAGCTAGGACCTTGATGGCCTTGTTTCCAGAGGCTGATCCCCGCTGGATTTTGTCCGAGCTCGGTGTGGATTGTTGCCTGTATGTGCTCCCACGCTCTTGGGATCCTGCGTATGGGTGGCTGGTGCCGGTAACAGTTGCTGGCGTGGATGGGAAGCCGTCGGCCAACATTTACCGGCCTACTCGTTTTAGAAGAGGTGGTGTGGATGTTTCTCTCCTCCGATCCTTTGATCGTGCACTTCCGTTGCTGAAAGACTTAACTCCAGTGAGGTTTTCCTTGGAGAATGCTAGATCACTAGCTAACAAGTCTTTTATTCTGAATGACTTTTTCACTCTCAGGGACTTGGACATGTTGTGTGTGACGGAGACGTGGATCGGTGTTGGTGAGTCAAGTGTATTTTCAGAAGTCGTACCTCCGAATTGTACGTATTTTAATGCTCCACGGGTTACGGGTCGAGGAGGTGGAGTAGCAGCTATTTTTAAAGAACACTTAAACTGTTGTCGTCTGTCTGTTACTCCTATTCCAGCTTCGAACTCCGTATTTTTGAACTAAGCTTGAGTTATCCAGTGTTGTGCGCTATTGTCTATCGCCCACCCAAATATAACAAAGACTTTTTTGAGGAGTTTTCATATTTTTTGGCTGAAATTATGACAAAATATGATCGGGTCTTAATTGTTGGGGATTTTAACATCCATGTGTAATGTGTCTGTCTGTGTTTTCCCCTTGTTTCTGTCTGCCGTCTTTCCCTGATGTTAATTGTTGACCCCGCCCACCTATCTGTTACCATGGACACTAATTACATTCATTCTCTTCCCCAGGTGTTTTGTCTTAGTCCTTGTCTGTCTCTGTTTTGTGATTGGTTCTCGTTCACCATATATACTCTGTCTGTTCACTTCAATGTTGTTGGTCGTTTTTGGTGTTGGTGTGTGCATGTCCATGTTCCCGTTTCCTGTTTGTTCCGCGTTGCCTGCCTGTTTGTTTGTGTTTTGTTTATTAAAACCCGTAAACTGCGTTTGGATCCTCACCCGCTTTTGTTTCACCGTGTCACATCGTGACAGAACGACCAACCCCACATGGATCCAGCAGAAATCCTGTTTTGTCTTCGTCAGGAGGACGCCCCAGTTGAGGAATACACGGAGGTATTCTTGGACCTGTGCAACGAGGTCAACTTCGATGAGAAGGCGCTCAAAGACATTTTTAAGCACGGACTAAGGGAGATCCTGCGGTATTTGATGCCGTCTACCAGAGAAATAAAGACATTCTCGGAGTTCGTCAACTTGGCGTTGCTCCTGGACGGGTCCACGCTGAGCGTGAGCACCGTAGAGACGGAAGCCGGCCGTAAGTATTTTTTGGGGGGGGGCAGCAAGCATCGGGATCCGTGGGCCACAGAGTGGAATCAGCCACGGACGCCCGAATGCTCCATAGTGCCTCCGCCCAGACCAGTCCCGTGCACATCCGTGATTGAGCCAGTTCCCATGGCTACCGTACCGGCGAGCTCGGCTGAGGTCCGTGCTAACCGGCTGGTCTCCAAACTGGCGGATACCCCGATGAGGTCGGCTCGGGCGGCCGGCATCCCTAAGCCGCCAGCTGGACCAGCCGGGTTGCCGGAACCAGCCGGGTCGCCGGAACCGACCGGGTCGATGGAACCGGCCGAACCGACCGGGTCGACGGAACCTGCCGAACCGACCGGGTCGACGGAACTGACCGGGTCGACGGAACCTGCCGGGTCGATGGAACCTGCCGAACCGACCGGGTCGCCGAAACCGACCGGGTCGACGGAACCGACCGGGTCGACGGAACCGACCGGGTCGATGGAACCTGCCGAACCGACCGGGTCGACAGAACTGACCGGGTCGATGGAACCTGCCGAACCGACCGGGTCGCCGAAACCGACCGGGTCGACGGAACCTGCCGAACCGACCGGGTCGAAGGAACCGACCGGGTCGATGGAACCTGCCGTACCGACCGGGTCGACGGAACCTGCCGAACCGACCGGGTCGACGGAACCTGCCGAACCGACCAGGTCGACAGAACCGACCGGGTCGAAGGAACCTGCCGGACCGACCGGGTCGCCGGAACCGACCGGGTCGATGGAACCGACCGGGTCGACGGAACCTGCCGAACCGACCGGGTCGACGGAACCGACCGGGTCGACGGAACTTGCTGAACCGACCGGGTCGACGGAACCTGCAGGGTCGACAGAACCTGCCGAACCGACCGGGTCAGCGGAACCTGCCGAACCGACCGGGTCGACGGAACCTGCCGAACCGACCGGGTCGACGGAACCGGCCGAGCTGACAGAACCAGCCGAATCGGCCGGGTCGACCGAAATGACTGAGTCAGAGGACGCGGTCGACATCATGACACCCAAACTACCTGAACTCTCTGCCTGGCCTGAACCTATGCATGTTTCTGTTTCCCTGTGTTTTGCTTCGCTGGACTTGCCAGCCCTTCTACCTCCTGTCCCTGTTCATAGGCCCAAAGCACCACCCTGGCTGCCAACTCCGTTCTGGTCTCTGGCTCCGCCTCCAGCACCGCCCTGGTCGCCGGTCCTGCTCTGGTCTCTGGCTCCGCCTCCAGCACCACCCTGGTCTCTGGTCCTGCTCTGGTCTCTGGCTCCGCTTCCAGCACCACCCTGGTCTCCGGTCCTGCTCTGGTCTCTGGCTCTGCCTCCGGCACCACCCTGGCCTCCTGCTCTGCCGGCGCCGCCTTGGCCTCCTGCTCTGCCGGCGCCGCCCTGGCCTCCGGCTCTGCCGGCGCCGCCCTGGCCTCCAGCTCTGCCGGCGCCGCCCGGCCTCCGGCTCTGCCAGCGCCGCCCCGGCCTCCGGCTCGGCTGGTGCAACCCCGGCCTCCTGCTCGGCGGGCGCCACCACTACACGAACCCGACCCGCCCTCCCACCCTGGTTGCGCCTTCGCTCCACCCGCCTGAACTGGGTTTTGTGGACTTGGGAGCGTCTGGAAGCCGCTCGTAGGGGGGGGGGCTCTGTAATGTGTCTGTCTGTGTTTTCCCCTTGTTTCTGTCTGCCGTCTTTCCCTGATGTTAATTGTTGACCCCGCCCACCTATCTGTTACCATGGACACTAATTACATTCATTCTCTTCCCCAGGTGTTTTGTCTTAGTCCTTGTCTGTCTCTGTTTTGTGATTGGTTCTCGTTCACCATATATACTCTGTCTGTTCACTTCAATGTTGTTGGTCGTTTTTGGTGTTGGTGTGTGCATGTCCATGTTCCCGTTTCCTGTTTGTTCCGCGTTGCCTGCCTGTTTGTTTGTGTTTTGTTTATTAAAACCCGTAAACTGCGTTTGGATCCTCACCCGCTTTTGTTTCACCGTGTCACATCGTGACACCATGTTTGTTTTCCTGTCAAACCTTTTCTTAATTTGGTGGTCTTTTAACTTAACTCAGCTTGTGGCTAGTCCCACACATGTTTGTGGTCATGTCTTAGATTTGGTTTTATCATATGGCTTGCCAATTGGTAATGTTGAAGTCGGTGATGCTGTTTTCTCTGATAATTTACCTGTTTTCTTTGAGATATGTATTACCTGTGATCCTAACGTGACTGCTCCAACCTGTGGCTGTAGAACAATTACTGTAATTCTTCAACCGTTCAATCAGTAGCAGAGGCTTTTAATGCTATTGACGATGACTAGTCAAGGTATTCATACAGCCTTAACACTGATGATTTGATTTCTTTGTTCTCTTCAACTTGTCTTAATATCTTGGATACTGTGGCTCCTTTTAAGATGGTTCGAGCAAAACCTAAAACTCAACCATTGCTGAACGCTATGACTCGAACTGTAAGGCTCGAGTGTAGAAGGGCGGAACGCCGCTGAAGAAGGATAAATTGCAGATTTCCTTTGATATTTTGAAGGAAAGTCTGCTTAAATACCAAAAAACTGTTAAATCTGAGAAATCAAAGTATCTTTCTAGTGTCATCTGTAATAACTCCAACAAGCCAGCTGTGCTATTTAGTACAATTAACTTGGTTTTAAACACTCCCCAAGCAGCCTGCCTAGAGCCTTCAGCCGAGATGTGTGAGAAACTTTTAGACTTTTTCATTGACAAGATTGAGGCTGTTAGAGCTAATATTTTGCTCCCTTCAACTTTTTCATCCATTCCCACTGAGTGCCCTGATGTTTTTGATCAGTTTGAGTCGGTGTCTCTTGATTCACTGAAAGAGACCTTTGTTAAAATGAAACCATCCTCATGTGGTATGGATGTTGTCCCTCTCTGTCTTCTTTATGATTCATTTGAAACCATTGGTCCTAAAATTCTTGCTATTATCAGTAGCAGCCTGGCATTAGGAGTTGTACCTAAATCTTTTAAACATGCAGCTGTGGAACCAGTAGTCAACAAACCTAATTTGGATCCATCAGTTTTTGCTCATTATAGACCCATTTCTATCCAAACTATTGGAGAAGGTTGTATTTGGACAATTGAACTAATTTTTAGATTTACATGGTATTCATGAAGTATTTCAGTCTGGTTTTAAGCACTACACAGCACAGAAACTGCACAATTGAAGGTTTTTAATGACTTACTACTTATCACTGACTCTGGTTACTGCTGCATTTAATACAGTTGACCATAATATCTTGATTTAACAGATCTGACAATGTGTTGGTATTAAGGGTACTGCAATGGAATGGTTTAAATCCTATTTGGCTGAAAGAACTTTTTCATTTCATCTTGGAGACTGTGTCTCCTCAACTGCCGTACTCACATGTGGGGTCCCCCAGGGCTCCATTTTGGGGCCTATTCTGTTCTCTCTGTATACGCTCCCTTTGGGGCATATTTTTAGTAAATTTGGTATTTCTTTTCATTGTTATGCAAATGACCTGCAAATTTATCTGCCCTTGAAACGCAAAGATACCTGCTCTCTAGTGCCTCTATGAAAGTGTTTTGAAGAAATTAAGACCTGGATGGCGCTAAATCTCCTTAATTTTAATGAAAAGAAAACAGAAGTGGTGTTGTTTACGCAAGGGGGAACCTGTGAGTCAGTAGACCTAAACCTCGGTGAGCTGAATCTTTATATGAAGCCCTTTGTAAAAAATGTAGGTGTTGTTATGGATTGTGATTTTAAATTGGATAAACAGATTAATTTAGTAGTTAAATCATGTTTTTTCCAATTGAGACAACTCACCAAGGTGAAACCTTTCCTGTCCTCTAAGGACTGTACATTATAGGATTCATTTTAAAATATTGGTGCTTGTTTTTAAATCTCTTAATGGGTCAGCGCCAAGTTACTTATCAGATTTGATTAAGCTGTACGCTCCCTCAAGAGCACTAAGGTCTGCTGACCATTTGCTTTTAGCTGTTCCAAGAGTAAAACTGAAGAGCAGGGGGGACCGAGCCTTTGCAGGTGCGGCCCCAAAGCTCTGGAACAGTTTGCCTCTCTATCCTAGACAGGCTCAAACACTTGAGGTCTTTAAATCTGGCCTAAAAACTTATTTTTACAGTCTGGCGTTCGATGCCATGTGAGAGCTGCTTTCTTTTATTGTTTTATTGTGTCTTAAGTGTTTTTCTTTTATTTGTGTGTTTGTATTAATAAATCATGTTTACTTTTTGTATGTATAGCACTTTGACAAACACTTGTTGTTTTAAAGAAAAGTGCTTTATAAATAAACTTGACTTTGTTTTTGATGGTTCTAAACTTCTTCCTGATGACAGCCTCCAGTACTATGAAGTGGGCAATTTAAACAAAGAAAGAACACATGAATGCCTGCAATACGTCCGTATGGATTATAAACAAACTGACAAAGACAGTAACACAAACTGAATCATATTTATTCTTAATGAGAATGGCTACATTGGTAAGGTTTATGTTACCGAGCACAGTGACGAGACACGCTTCAACCCAGATGCCACCTTCTGCATTGACATCCACCTCCTCAAGGCTATCAAGTCTCTGGAAGTTGAGAGCTTTGTCTCATAAATGAAGAGTTAAAAAATCTAACATTCACAATCTGCCTCAAAAGAATGTATTGCCCTAGTTTTACGGATTCGCCAGGCTCCACACTCACTCTCAAGGCTACTTGCCTGACTTCTAACCCTTTGTGGATTTCTTTGTACTACAGGATATCCTCCTCAGCTAAAACCATCTCCTGTGCAACACGACCTCCCCAGCCCCAACCCAACATAACCCAACCCAACATAAGGGCTACGCATTCGAGTCTCTCAGGATTCTTCTGCTTCTGGATTTAAGCTTTTGATACAGTGCCTCAGAACAGATCACTCGAGCTGTGTGAAGTCCCCTCATGCTTCAAAAGCTCCACCATCATTCCCAAAGAAATCCAAAATTACCAGACTAAATGACTACAGACCCGTACAGCCAGATAGTAGAGAAACTGGAATAATTTTCAGTTTTGGTTTCTCTGTTTCTCCCTGCAACAACATGGCCATGTTTTTAATCTGATTTCCACTCGACTCCATCACAACTCCACTAGACTGCAAACTGTTGTAGAAAGGACATAATTTACATTGACATTATTTCCTGTTCAGTGTCACCCAAATGAGGATAAGGTTCACTTCTGATTCTGGTTCCTCTCGAGGTTTCTTCCTCACACCATCTCAGGGAGTTTTTCCCTCACTATCCTTACCTCAGGTTTGCTCACAAGGGAGAAATCTTAGAGATAAATAGTGATTTAAATGTGAACTTTAAAATGGTTTTCTTGTGTGTTTATACTTTACTGTAAAGTTGTACAAAACAGGGCTGTGTTTGTGGCTTATGGTGCTGTTGTCTGCATGTTTGTTCAGCTCACCACAATTGTACTGACATGTTATTTGAGATACCCTGCCTTTCTGCACCAGTCTGGACATATTCCTATTCCTCCTGACTAGCTCTATCCTGGTAGGTCCCCGCTGATAATTCTAACCAAATAATGGCATGAATGTTTATACAAATAAAAAGATATGTAATAATAAATGATAGAATATAATGATAATAATATAAATAATAAATGTTCCTAATAATTTATAATATCTGATAATAATAATAATAATAATAATAATAATAATAATAATAATAATAATAATAATAATAATATAAAGTAGTATAAGTTGTAAATAATTGGTAGTAATTTTGTTTACTAAAAAAAATCATTTTTAAAGAATACGGTAAAACTCCTTTACCGTATTCATACAGTGTAATTAATACAACAAAATCTCCTGCTTTTATTGGAAAATATATTTTAGAATAGGAATAATTAAACACTCTACATAGCTGAAAAATGTAATATGTAAAAGTGTGTGCAAGATTTTAAAGGTATTTTTTTCGCAATAATCTAAAATAGCAATGTTGTAATTTGTAATGTGTTCAAATGTTGAATCATTAACATTATACTTTTCATTCTGATCTGTGTGTGTGTGTGTGTGTGTGTGTGTGTGTGTGTGTGTGTTGTGGCAACCATGGAGGAGGAGTCTGTGTGCTTGTGTGTGTGTGTGTGTGTGTGTGTGTGTGTGTGTGTGTGTGTGTGTGTGTGTGTGTGTGTGTGTGTGTGTGTGTGTGTGTGTGTGTGTGTGTGCCAAACCATTTACATTGAATTTTACTTGGTTTCACTGTATACATTCTTAATTTCTTTCCTGTTGCTTCAAATCACTTTTTTGGCAATGGAATTTTTTTTTTTCTTTTTTCACTTTACAATTAATTGATTTTTGGAATGTGGGCCAGCATTTATCCTATTTTTAATATGCCATACAGTCTCAGCTTCTAATCCCATGATTGTTGTTGTTCAGAGGAGATTATCTAATATTCTATAAAAAGGTAAGTACTGTACAAAGACTCATTTTTGTGCTTTAAGCTACAAATGTTGAATGTTGGATATTTTTTTAAACCAGTTGTAATATTCAGTTCTGCCCAGTAACCAGTATGTAAAGTCAACATACGTTTCTGTTCCCTTGCAATCCAGCTCTCAGAATGAGGAAGTGCTTTGAATTGAGATAAAAACAGGTTCTACAAGGCTGTATATACTGTACTGTACAGTATACTGTATACTGTATAACGTAGGTTTTTATCCTCTGCTGTTCAATACCTTATCAGGGTAAGAAGTTTTTTATAATTTATTTTTCTTGGTGGATCCTAGCACCAGATTGTGAAAGATGAATAGATGTATTAAATAAATATAGATATGGGATAAGAATGTTTTATATACAAACATGAAACAAAGCTCCTTGCAAGAAAATGACTTCAGTAGAATAGTAGCACAAGTGATCACAAATAAAACCCAATGTACAAGTTTGGAGGAATTTACAAATTGTGTTAACACAACCAGGTTGGATTTTATTATTCAATACAGAAATAAGCCTTTTGAACGTTAATTTTAAAGGCTAATAAATGTATTTAGTGTGTAGTTAATGGCTTTAATGAATATATCTCAGTCTAATTTTTTTATTTTTTTATTTTTATACCTCGTCAGAAGTCACCATGAGGACACTGGATGAAATAGACCAGCTGAAGCAGACTAGGTTCGGTCAGCATCAGAAAAGTCATGGCCTAAAGCTGCTGTACTGGTTTGCTAAAGACTGTCTCACTGTTGCTCAGAACAATGCTTTGCAATTGCGTTGTTATCCTGTGAATGGAGATTTTGGGTTCCACCCATTTGAGAACAGGTATGAAAGAAATGGTGAGAAACTTCTGCCTGATGTGACATTCCCTTACTATGAGTTGGGAAATCTGAGCAAACCAGCAGCGTCTAACCTGCCTCTTTATGTCCGGGAACATTATAGAAGCAACAACAAGATGAGTAACAAGGACCGCATCATAGTCGGAATTAACAAGAAGCTGTTGAAAACACTTTTTGTTACTGAGCACATTGATCGGTCAAATTTCGACAAACATGCCACCTACCAAATCAGCAGACGCCTTATTATGATTATCCGGGGTCTGAGCTTAGACGACTTTCTTCTGAGAATCACATCAGCCACCGAGACTTCAAGAAACCAAGACACTCGTGTGATAATTGAGGGCAATGATGAATCTACCAGCATGGTTGGTGCACCGAGTCGTTGCAGCTGTACCATACTTTAGAAAAAAAGCTGGGGATCACATTTGGCTTAAATCTCTCAATATAGCAAATTATCTTTCATCAATAAAATGTGTATAATTATATTATATGGTTTATTTGAGTAGTTTTAGAGTTTAACAAGTTTTAGAGCTTATTTAATTTTCAGAATAATTGAAATGAATCTGACTTTCTTCACTTATGATATACGGTACACCTGTCTGTTCTTAGCTTCTGATGTTCTGTACTTGTTCTGGTTTTCTCCTATCTTAGTTTTAGCTATTATCTAATTATCTAATATCTTGTGGTGTTTGCGGTTAGAGAAGAATTACACTGTGCTGTCATGTATATGTGGTGGTAATAGGAAAGGTTTCTATGCCTCAATTTCATACACACATCATTATAAAAAAAACAAAAACTAAATAAACTGTCTCTTTTATTATAACTTGGCTCTTGGTCTCTGATTCTTCAGTCATCTTAATACTGATGAAACTGCAGTGTTTGATGGTCAACCAGAATGATTGACAACCAATGTTGGTGACTCCTGTGAGGACAGCGATGTTCTTCATCCATGCGTTTTGACGACCTCGATTACATCTGTCTAATCTGATCCAGTAAGCAGGTCGTAATGTCAAAGAACTTGCTAGATGTCACAATGAGTCTGATGCCGATGTTGACATATCTTGCCAGATAGAAAGAGTTAATCTGTTTTACACAGTATGGTGATGAGTAATAAGGATGTTGGAGAGTCTTCCTCATCAGTTTGAGAGCCCTGCCTTTTCCTGCTAATGACGGTTTGAGAGTGAATATCGTGTCTCACAATGATTATGTTAAAGGAATGACACCGTTGATTAGGTGGCCCTTCAGTGCAGTACAGAATTACTAAACACTGAAGGCTCTTCATCACAATGCTTCTCACAGAAGAATGATGAATTTCAAATTGGGAGATGGCCTTATAACCTTTTTGAGGTTGATGAGCAGTAACAGTTTCTTCTCTCTGGGTCATAGCTGATGTCCATTAAGTGATCCAGAACACCAAACTGCCAAAGTACTTCAAAATGGTCATATTTGATACAGAGCATCTGTCTAGGTAGTTAAAATGATTGTATCTCATTGTATCTATGAGACACATCAGACCCTACTCGTACCTATACTTAACAATGTCCACTTACAACTGGATCACCGAAGATGATTAATCATGATTAATCCCAGTTGTGAATGGGGTCATAGGCCCTTTAGATGTTACCTGATTTGGGCAAAGCCTTTTGTGCTTTCAAAAATATCAAATCAATATTTGATGTGATAGCCCTTTGGAATCAATTCTTACACTTGCACAAATTCAGGAAATTTGTAGGATCAGAATCAGGTGTATGATTAAACAATTATACCAAGGAGGTGCTAACGATCATCACTTTCACATGTAGGTTAAAACACAGCCATTAACTGAGACAGAATCTGTGTAGGGGCTTAAAACTGTGTGAAGAACAGCCAAAGTTTTCAACAAGCAACAAGACCTAAGGTAGGTCTACTTTATCAGCAAGGTCTCTTCCAGAGCAGCAATGAGCAGAACAAGCCCCCTTACACATGGTGAGTTCCTCCCAGTCACTGTCTCACCATTCCTTCATACTACCAGTTGATGTGGAATACTCACAACACTGCTCAACTCTGGTGCAGAAGGCAGCTTCATCAGTGAAGATATCATGAGCCACCTCACACCATCACTATGGACCTGCTGCATCACTCACTCATGATTCACGGCGTCAGCAGGAGCCCCATTAAAGACATCATTATCACCAGAACACTCAACCCTTCCAGCTGTGGGTGGAGGTGCTCCACCATGACTACATTGTGATTCCCACTTAAATCCATCCACACAAAGTCATAGACTTGAGTCAGTTTAATGATCAGGAACAAGTAAGGAGTCTCTGAACATAGACATCAGAACATAACAGTTTCTAATTTTCCTGTTTCACTGTTAGCATTGTAGATCCACTCAGGTGCACATTAAGCTGGTTATAACAGTTTCTTCTCCTTTAGCAATCTTTTGCATTTCTGGCTAAACTATTTTTGTATTTTATTACTATTTGAATATTTAACTTGTTAAAAAAGTATTTTCTTTTATACATTTATTTCTTTTAGTTTATAATTGTTCATGTCTACAGAGCTGGTTGGTGGTAGTAGCACACTACATGGAATAAACATATGTCTCATATATAATATATAATATAATATATATATGGAGTGTATCAGGGTCAGCCATGATACAGTGGCCCTGGAGGGCCCAACAGTGGCAGCTTGGCAGTGCTAGAGCTAGAACCCCAATCCTCTGATCAACAACCCAGAGCTTTAGCCACATGAGCCACAGCTGCTGTTTTAATCTCCTCCCCCTGCTTTAATTCAAGCACAACCCCAAATGTGACTTTGAGAGGTTAAGTATGGAAGTTTACACATAAATCAAAACCACGACATCAGTTAAAATAATTCCATGAGATTTCAGTTAAAATATATTTACATTGATAGACATTTGTTTAAAGATGTTTTTGATCTTGTTCAATTTGTATTTATATGGAATAATCAGTGTTTAATGAAAACTAAGCTCAGCCACATATGTGGCATAATGTCTATCACATTTTCTTTCATTCCTTTTCTTTTGAAAACCTGAGTTGAAGTGAGTTTAAATAAGAGTTACAATTATTTTGACACCACTATGCTTTAATAAATATTTTTTTCTTACAACAGTTTTCACTTTGGATTTATTACCATGTATATCAATCTAAAACATTTTACATCAATGTATTGTTAAATAATAGATTACAGCTTACTGTTAAATGTACAGCATTTTCACTGTAAATCTGTTACTAGCATGGTAGATTAGCTGGAGTCAGTAAGTTATGTAGATCCACTCAAGTGCACATAGAGCCGGTTATAACAGTTTCTTCTCCTTTAGCAAACTTTTGCTTATCTATAAACATTTATTTCTTCTGTTTATGATCCCTTGCAGTACGAACTAATATGTGAAATCTGTAATGGTTCATGTCTACAGCAGGTGGAAGCACACTACATGGAATAAACTATCTGACTCGACTGCTTTTTAAAACTCCTCCCTTTACTTTAAATCTGAAACATCCCAAATCAGACCATCTTCCGCTCCTGACATCAACCATTTCCCAGAATCCTCAGCGAGCACCCAGCACTTCCTCAATTGACCTCACCTCCAGCCGATAAATGTA
This sequence comes from Tachysurus fulvidraco, assembly GCF_022655615.1. NCBI lineage: Eukaryota > Metazoa > Chordata > Actinopteri > Siluriformes > Bagridae > Tachysurus > Tachysurus fulvidraco. The sequence goes on along the minus strand of NC_062521.1, from coordinate 28,696,240 downwards.
AACTACATCTGTACACACAATCCAAGACTCCAAGTCTGTTTTGGTATAACTATGGAATATAGAAACAACACACAAACACACACACACACACACACACACACACACACACACACACACACACACACACACACACACACACACACACACACACACACACACACACCTGTTGGTAAGCTCAGCCAATCCAATGATTAGCATGTTTCTGACAGTGTGAGGAAAGCAAGGACCCTGAGGAGACTAACAGAGATGTGGGGCATCATCGTCATCCATTAAGAAGGACCAGGAGCATCTTACTGTTACTGCACCTTAAGATATTATTTCAGTCCTTTAAACAGAATGTCATTAAAAAGTCCTGACATGTTGAATATTTATAATTAAAAGCAAGATCGTACACACTACAGAAAGACAAAGAGAGGTGAAAGTGAAGCTAGGTCACTTTATAGTATTTATTAAAAAGGGTTTATATTGTATTAGAGTTCTAATATCTACAGGTTTTACCGCAGCGTCAGAAGCACGCTGTTTGTACAGCTGATGAAGGAAAACCAGTTTCACCTGGTGACGTTTGTAACTAAATCCATATTTGAAAGAGGAAGAGTTGCAGCAGATTTTTAGCAGGACGAGACTGAAAGCTTTGCAGTGTTTCTGCTCTGTTTAGCCTTAAGGACACTGCAGTGATTTCAAGCTGTATAGTTCTCATGTTTTTAGAGTTTTGTAGTTTATCATGTTGCCTTAAGAACACCTGACAACCCTACAAGCTAGCGAACTGAACGAGGACATGAGTATGAGAGTTATAGGGACTTATTAGTTGTGTATGTAACAAATATACAGCATGAAATTAACAAAACTAAAACAAGAACCACAAATAAACACTAAGTGCCATACATTTCCTGTGTTAAGTTGTTAAAGCCTCTATTTATTTCCATAACTGGTTATATATAAAAATAATAACTAAGAGGCCAATTAGATCCCAGATACACCCCTTAATTACCCCATTTTCCTCTATAAATATAAGCATCATGGCCTTAAGTTTAATCACTATTTAATCTCAGACCGGAGACGACTTTTTTAGTGCTGAAAGAATGAAATAAAACTGAAATAAATGTGACGCTGATCAGTTGCTTTGACTCGACCTCTGATGTAAACAAAGGAGAAACCTAAATTAAAGATTTTATTGAGATGAAATGTGTGAAGTGTGAAAAAGTTGAGCTTGTTTTTGATTCAAAATGAAAGCACAAATGATAAACAATTAAACTTCCTCCATTGGTTTGTCAGAGGATCAAATTAATTCCTCTAATTACATATTACTGTACCTGTGCTTACTTTTTTTACTCATTGTCCTGAGGTTTGACAGTACAGATGGAGTTGTTTATGACTCTGTTGGAGTTTTTGATAAGTTTACTTTTTATTTATACCTTTTACTTATTGCTAAAATTCACATTTTTTCACATTCACATTTTGAGGATCTGACACAGAATGTTTTTTCTTATCACTTAGAAAAGACTCAGGAATTATTTTTTAAATGTTTTTTGATAAACTACCTTCAAGGCGTTCATGACATTTTAGGATTTAGGTTTTACTGGACTTTGCTACAAGCCCAGACATCCAGCTACTTCCTGTTCAGTGGAAGTGTTCTACAGCTCTACACAATGGTAAGTACAAATTTTAGTACTTACTTATTCCTCACTGCCCCAGTACTCATTTTTAGTGACAACAGATATTAGTAATAAATAGATCTGTAATAATATAGATTGGTCAAGCTGATTGAAAACAACAGAAAAATCTTGACTAAGAACAAATAACATCAATTGGGTGACAAATTGGTTTGTTTTTTATTTATTAATTATAAAAATGTAATTATCTTATAGAATACATCGGTAACAGGGGCACACGGTCCCTTAGTGGTTAGCACGTTCGCCTCACACCTCCAGGGTCAGGGTTCGATTCCCGCCTCCGCCTTGTGTGTGTGGAGTTTGCATGTTCTCCCCGTGCCTCGGGGGTTTCCTCTGGGTACTCCGGTTTCCTCCCCCGGTCCAAAGACATGCATGGAAGGTTGATTGCCATCTCTGGAAAATTGTCCGTAGTGTGTGTGTGAGTGAATGAGAGTGTGTGTGTGTGCCCTGTGATGGGTTGGCACTCCGTCCAGGGTGTATCCTGCCTCGATGCCCGATGACGCCTGAGATAGGCACAGGCTCCACTTGACCCGAGAAGTTCGGATAAGCGGTAGAAGATGAATGAGTGAGTGACATCGATAACTGTTTAGTGTCATGCGCAAAATTTTAGTGACATAACTTCCATATGCGGCGCACAACGTAACCTGGAAAAACATACTGACTCGCTTACCCGGCAATCCTCTTAAACTCTAAATAATACAGACAAAATGGAAAGTAAAATACACAGGTGAGTTTACTAATAAAACAATGCATTTGATAAAATAGTTTTAAGGTTATACTGCTAAAACTCTGAAGCTGTTATATTAGAGTACGGGAACATTGCTCTCCATAAGCTGATAAAAGCTAATGCTAACTAAGCTAGGTAGCTCACATGCTACTGACCACTTTACCGTACTATAAATAATGAATATATTATCACTGGACATATAATGATAGTTCTGAAGTACAATAACAGGGTACAGCACAGACAGAAACACTGAGATGGCTAATTTGTTCTTCTAAGCTGTGCATGCATGAGGATGGTTGAGCAAGACACCTTGTGTTGCAGTCGTACATTACATACGTACATCTGGATAAATAATAAAGTAAATATTAGTAAAATTAATTAATATATTTGTATGACCTGCCATCCAGTTACTGCAGTTCAGTGCACAAATAAACTAACAAACGAATGAATGAATGATATAATCAATCATTCAATCAATCAATCAATCAATCAATCAATCCACCTATCCATCCATCCATATATTCATTCATTTATCTATTCTTTGAAGAATGCTGTAATGCATTACTGACAAATATTAAATAAAAAAATTCAAACACAAAAACTAATACTCAATATTTTATAGAAAATTAAGTGTGTCATATAATAAAATGTGTGAAGGAATGTTTCTGTCAATACAGGAAAAAATGTTTGTTTTTTTCTTACATTTCAGTTTTTAATAAATATACACAATGTTTGTTTTATTTAGACCCAATGTGCAGACCCTGAAAACTACGGCTGAGCTGAAAGCATCTGAATTTGGTCAGCGACCGCTACAACATGGTCTCAGGCTGTTGAGATGGTTTCTCGAGGAGAGTGTTTTCATGGGGTCTGAACATTACCTGTTGTTTAACCCAAATCAGGGTGAATTCGGTTCACGGAAATTTCTGAACCGTACCGAAAGTGATGGTTCTAAACTATTGCCTGATGATGGCCTCCAATATTATGAGGTGGGCAATTTAAACAGAAAAAGAGCACACAAACTCCCTAAATACGTCCGTATGGATTATAAACAATCTGACAAAGACAGTAACACAAACCGAATTATATTTAGTCTTAATGAGAATGGCTACATTGGTAAGGTTTATGTTACTGAGCACAGTGACGAGACACGCTTCAACCCAGATGCCACCTTCTGCATTGACATCCACCTCCTCAAGACTATCAAGTGTCTGGAAGTTAAGGATTTTTTCTCACGAATGGTGCAATACTAGTAAAGAGATCAGATGAATTAATCTATGTCTGAATTACTAAATGAACACTGTGCTATGTCTCAACTGACCACTCTGTATTTTTTCTATAATCAATTTCTATTCTGTTCTTAAGTGTCTTAATTAATTTTAAATAAAATTTTAAACCTTTTTAATTACTTTTTTTATTGTTGTGATTTTTTATGATAGTTTTACTTTCTTTATGTTAATTACCATTGTGTATGAAATGTGCTACAGTATAAATAAACTGGCCTTGCAGTGACATAGACTAGATAAAATGACAGAGAAAAGGAAAATTTGAACATGAGAAAAACTTTGAAAATAACCATAATGACGCAGTCTCAATGCTACAATAATAATGATAAAAGCAAAGTTTTTCACTGTGGGGACATACAGTGTCTTTATAAGTACAATTTGACTGTATTATTTGTGTCCCCCCTTCAAAATTTGCTCATGAGAAATTTTATATCCCCCCCCCCACTGTTAAATGAAATTTACGCCCATGATCATAACTGACCTTTGCTCCTGTCTACATTTGTTTACTTTTTTTAAATCATTACAATTTATTTGTTAATTTATAGATGGATGCATTATATTTAATGTATTATATTTCATTTGTGAAACATCTTTTAAGATTTTTAATACATATTATTTGTAATGAACTTTTTTATTTACTTTATTTTCCATTGGAAGTTACACAGTTTTGTAACTGCACACAGCTGGACAAAACTGACACCGTCATCATCTACAAACACTGCTTCAGTAAAGCCACCTGTACAGTATAATGTCAGCCAGACCGAAGGGTCAATGCTGAGGATTAAGGGTATTGTAGTAATATGTGAGTGGAGTCCTATAGAGGACGATGCTATTATACACTTTACATCATTTTATACCTAACTCTTAACACTTACTGTATAGTAAAAATCACAGACACTCAACAATCGTGTCATGACCTAATGGTTAGAGACTTTGAATCCTAACCCTAAGGATGTGGGCCGGTAATACCACGACTGAGGTGCCTTTGAGCAAGGCACCGAACCCCCCAACTGCTCCCCCGGTGCCGCAGCATAAATGGCTGCCCACTGCCCCGGGTGTGTGTTCACGGTGTGTGTGTTCACTGCTGTGTGTGCACTATGGATGGGTTAAATGCAGAGAACAAATTCTGAGTAAGGGTCACCGTACTTAGCCATATGTCACGTCACGTCACAATCAGATCAATGGAGCAGAGACTTTATACTGTAGATTATAAACAAAATCTATTCTCAGATTTGTTTGCTTTTGGAAAAATAAAGAAATTTCACCGATTTAAGAGTCGTCCTCTCTATTGTCTGACACATGTGACAGATGAATATGCAGTTTATTTAGACCATCACAGACATCCAAAATGTGAGGTAAATAACATGAACAAAATCAGAAAAGAAGTCAGATAATCACTAGATCAGATGGTGGTCCATGAATGTCCAGTAAAAGAAAAATTGATGCAGATGGAAGGCTGTTGCAAGACAGATGGGAAGGCGTTATGATGCAGTGACGGTTGTTAAAGTGTAATGAGACAACCATTGTCAGTGTTTAAATAATAATAATAAAAATAAATAATGTACAGTATAAAGTGCCTTAATTTGAGAACTGACCCTAGTTAGCAGGTAACTTGTTAAACAAGATTTAATACATTGTGTTAGTTCATATAATAACAATCTGTTTGATTTGATTGAGGGATCATAGCACTTATGAACCATATAAATCTAATGATAGCTAGGTAGCAAAGTAGCTTTTTTGCTACTTGCTGATTTACTTTATCATTGCCAATTAATATACAGGTCCTTCTCAAAAAATTAGCATATTGTGATAAAAGTTCATTATTTTCCATAATGTAATGATAAAAATTTAACTTTCATATATTTTAGATTCATTGCACACCAACTGAAATATTTCAGGTCTTTTATTGCTTTAATACTGATGATTTTGGCATACAGCTCATGAAAACCCAAAATTGCTGGGGTTCCCAGCAAGTTCCAGCTCCACAAAATCCCCAAACTCATTGCCATCAGAGTTTGGCCAGGAATGAATTCCCAGATTTCATCAGAAGGTGGCCATGAGATTTGGCCATGAGGAGGATTTTACAGCAAAAATGCTCGATGAAGAGAAGATAGACCCCACCCAATGAACCTCAACCACTTACTACTTACAAGTCTGCAGGGGTCTTGTTTACTAGCACACAGAATAATTTTGCAAGCCCTGCAACTACCTACTGAAAAAAAAAACGCAGCCCCATTATGTACCTGGCTCACACTCATTCCCTCGGTGCCCCCAGTTCCAGTGAACAGCCCCCTAAAAGCCAGCAAGAGCACTCCTCATTCCACTTCCCATCATCAGTGTCTTCTTCGAGAGGCCAGGCTAAAGTTAGCCTGGGATGAGTACATTCTCATCATAGTTGACTACACCACACTTTATCCCAAGGCAGTCCCACTTCAGAAAGCCACATCCTTCAAAATTGTGAGCTGCTGAGTGGGTATTCATCAGAGTGGGTATACCAAAGGACATCTTAAATGACCAAGGTATGCCCTTTTTTTCCAGACTAATAGTTGATCTCTGTTGTCTGTTGCAGGTGAAGCACCTGAGGACATCCATCTAACACCCCCAGATGGATGGCCTAGTCAAACACTTCAAACAGAAGCTGAAAAAAATTCTACAGAGAAGGTAGAAGCCATTCTCATGTACCTACAACCAAGAAAAAGGTGTGTCTTTTTGGGACTGTTCAGAGATTACTGATGCTTTTTTCCTAACCTCCTTTCCCCCCCATCTCTCTCCTTTCAGATTTGACCATGTAGGGCCAGCCAAACTGTAAGCAATAGACCAGCATATCGGAGCTACCAAACATCTCTCTCACATCACTCACAAACCTCTCTCACACACACTCTCTCTCACATTCACACTCTCACACTCACACACTCCATCACATAACCTCTAAATCACCTGAATAATAAACAGAGTGACCGAATAATTCACTGCAAAATGGATGCAGCAGGAGGGCAAGAGTTATATGGTTGATTAAGATGGTGCCTAACACCAAGCACTTCTATCAATGGCTTGGGTTTCCTGCTGTAGCTGATGTGGTGGCCCTCCAAAACCTTCCCCCTGCTGTGGCCAATGTTAGTCTGCATAAAGAGATCACTGTCTTTGCATGGTTTTTCAACTTAGAGATAGCAGGAGTGAGTGAATGAGTGAACGAGGGAAACTGATCCATTTTTTAAATATTTTATTACTTTTGAAAACTTCTTCATATTTTTCATTATTTGTTTCTTGGCTATACTCTTAAAAATGTTTATTGAGGTTCTGTATAGATCTGAACTTAGACACATAAACCTTTTCCCAAAAATGTAGAACTCTTGGAGAGCGAAGTACCTTTTATATTAATATGGTTCTATAAATCAATAAATGTGTAAGGTGACATGAATTTAAAATTTTCGTTTGGATCACCACTTAAACTGAGGTGGCCGTGAAATCAGCATTTCTTTGCAATAAGCAATTCACACTCATCTGGCTCTGATTTTGCTGATCAACTCTGGGGCATTGGGCAACTTCACTTACTGTATTAACATACAATGAGTCACCTCAGCATCCCCTCACACCCCAAAAAGTCATAAGCTTTTGTTACAGGAAAAGTTGACCTGATGGCATAAACCTTCATAAACCATGGCACAATCTCTTCTGAACTGTTCAACACAGTCAAAAGATTATCTTCCTGCAATCTTCCAACAACGAAATGGCTAACCTAAGTTACTTCAATGATCAGGATTAACCAAGGAGACTCCATCAGATCATGACTCTAAAGCTTCCTTTTTACCTCCCTCTACCACTCTGGGGCATATCAAGCTGACTTTAGTTTCAAGCTTATACTTGTACATACATACATGTATTGTTTAAGATCCTTTGCAGTAAGAACTAATATGTGAAATCAGTAATGGTTCATGTGTACAGCAGGTGGAAGCACATTACTGTCCACCTATGTGCACACAATATTAGTCATTTTACATCAGTAACCTCTCTACTGCTAGTGCTTACAAGGCCTTATTCATCACACACCAGCTCACTATACAACTATAATTTCTCGAACAGTTGTGTACTTTATTAAATGTCATTTAATGTCAATTCAATGTATTTATTGTTATTTTATGTTACACTTTTCTAATGTAATGCTAGCTAGCTGAAACTAACTAGCATGCAAAAGTATTCAGCCCCATTTACTCTGATACCCCTAACTAAAATCCACTAAAACCAACTGCCTTCAGAAGTCACCTAATTAGTAAATAGAGTCACCTGTGTGTAATTTAATCTCAGTATAAATACAGCTGTTCTGTGAAGCCCTCAGAAGTGTGTTAGAGAACATTAGTGAACAAACAGCATCATGAAGACCAAAGAACACACCAGACAGGTCAGGGATAAAGTTGTGGAGATGTTTAAAGCAGGATTAGGTTATAAATTAGTATCCCAAGCCTTGAACATCTCATGGAGCACTGTACAATCCATCATCCGGAAATGGAAAGAGTATGACACAACTGCAAGCCTACCAAGAAATAGCCGTCCACCTAAACAGACAGGCCCTGCAAGGAGAGCATTAATTCCGGTTCCATAGAGAGAGCGATACAGACACATACATTTTAGGTGCTGCAGCATATTAAATATATGATAAATAGTAAGTTTTTCTGCATGACAAATACAGTGTGTAGTGGGAAAAGACCAAAATGAGTGACTTGAGAGCCCTGAAATGCATTTTTGTTTGTGGTTGTAACTTGTCAAAATGTGAAAAAGTTCAGTGGGTATGAATACTCTTGCAAGGCACTGTAACAACCTAACTAACAAATGAATGAATGAATGAATGAATGAATGATATGCTCAATCAATCAACCCATCAATCCATCCATTCATATATTTATTCATCCATATATTCTTTGTGGAATGCTGTAATGCATTACTGAGGAATATAAAAAAAATGCAAACACAAAAATTAATACTCAATATTTTATAGAAAACTGAGTGTGGCATATAATATAATGTGTGAATGAATGTTTCTGAAGCTTGACAGGATGTTTTTGAGAAGCATAATGACATTAAAGAAACAGGGGTTATAAAAAAAAAGGTTTAAAAAAGGTTTTAGAACCAGTTATTAGTGTGTATTCAACTAGAGGCAAGCTTAGTGTGTTATACTCAGTTATTGCTAATTGTGTGTGCATCAGAGAACAAACACAAGCTTACACTTCTTGGTTTGTTATAATATTTGCAGTGAATAATCACAAACTCTCAACAATCAGATCAATCAGACTTTATAGATTAGACCACATTATAGATTAGACCACAGATTTATCACATTTTCACCATTCTAACTGATACTGTTTAACCAATGAGCTACCAGTGCACTATATACTGTTTACAGTGGAGAAGGACGACTATGAAGCATTAAGTCATTAATATATTTTGATAAATGTACTTTTCACAAGGTTGTGTGCGTGTGTGTGTACAAGTGTGTGCTGGAGGGGATGGGTCTGTCTGAGATTTCCCTTTTAAAACAAATTCAACAAATGCAAAATAACCACTGCACTTTGTCCTGACTGTGTTGTTGTTGAGCATGTTGGCGTTGAACAGCGCTGTTCTGCGTTCATCATTATCACTCAGAATAAAGCAATTTTTAAGGGATATACTTTTTTCCATTCATATATTCATTCATCCATATATTCTTTGTGGAATGTTGTAATGCATTACTGACAAATATAAAAAAATATGCAAACACAAAAATTAATACTCAATATTTTATAGAAAACTGAGTGTGGCATATAACATAATGTGTGAAGGAATGTTTCTGAAGCTTGACAGGATGTTTTTGAGAAGCATAATGACATTAAAATATAATGTCACCAGTTATTAGTGTGCATTCAACTAGAGGCAAGCTTAGTGTGTTATACTCAGTTATATCTAATAGTGTGTGCATCAGAGAACAAACACAAGCTTACACTTCTTGGTTTGTTATAATATTTGCATTTTAATTACTTTTGCTTATCCTAATACTGTTTGATTATTTGAAGGAAATTTTTTATTGTAATTTTATTTTATTTTATTTTACATATATTTACATATACACATTTATCTGTATTTCATTGCTTTTAATAAAAACAAGGCCTCCCATTGTGAGGATCCTGAAAAGACGATTCAAACAATAGATCAAGTAGAAGAACTTGAAGAGGATACTTTGTTAGAAGACTTATGGCCCTTTTCCACCTGAAAGAAGCAGGTGCTGGTTCAGAGCTAGCGCTGGTGCTGGTTCAAAGTTGGTTCCACTGGCGAACCTTCTAAGAACCGGTTTGTCTTTCCACGGGCTAGAGAGCCATCACAGAGCCGAGTCTGACGTCACTGTATACGTGTCACCTTTCCCAGCAACTTTAGCGCAGCAGCGGCAAACACAAACACAACATCAACAATGGCGGAAGTTGTTTTACTGTTAAAACTGTTATGGCTTTGTGAACCTACATTGGCATCCAAACGCAGCGAATCCAACGTGCACATGCAGCTCCGTGTAATCTGTATAAACGGAGGTTGTAATCGAGAAAGTACATAACGTTATTTTATCATTAACACAGAAAAAATTTAGCCTTAGAATGTAGCCTTAGAATGTAGCCTTAGAATGTATCATATTGCGGTAAAGTAAAAGTGTATTAAACATTAGTATACTTAAGGAACATTATCAAATGCGCTAACAGTAGCCCAGCCCCTGACACAAGCGGTTCTTTAGTCTAGACCAGCAACGTTTTGGTGCTACTTAAGAACCACTTTTCCTGGTTCAGAGCCGGTGCTTTGGCGGTCGAAACAGAAAGAACTGGTTCTAAATTAGGCTCTGTCTCTGAACCAACACTCGAACTGCCTTGGTGGAAAAGGGGCATGAGGGACTTCGAAGGACACCTGCGTTCAAGGTAAGACCAACTCTGATATTTGATCTTGTGTTTTCAAAACTAACCCGTGCAAACTAGGACACATTCCTTAGTGGGAGAGCGGAAGGGTTTCTTATGCAATCCGAAAACATCTGCCACTAAGGGACACGTACGTCAGTATTAATTGCTTCACTCTGGAATTAAGGATTTTTTCTCATGAATGGTGCAATACTAGTAAAGAGATCAGATGAGTTGTTCTATGTCTGAAAGGAGCAGAATGGAGCCCTATTGTCCATGCTGGTCCTGTCCTATACATAGTTCATGTGTGATGGAGAAGACATGACATGAGTTACAGTCCTCAACAAAACCCAAGCACAATTCACTCCATGTGGAATTCCCTGAGTACTACAGGATATCCTCTTCAGCTGAAACCATCTCCTGTGGAACATGACCTCCCCAAGCCATACAGGGCCTCAGAAATCATTCTTCATATTAAATTTTTTCTAAGAGACTTTTTATTGTATTAACTGTCATCTCTTTTTAATTGTTGGGTAAACGTTTCAAATTTAGCACATGATAACCAGTGTTGGGCAGTAACGCGTTAAAGAAAATGTGGTAAAGATAACTTTTCATTCTATAAAATGGAAAAGAAAACATAAGAACCAGTGTTGGGCAGTAACGCGTTACTATAAACGGCGTTACTGTAATGCCGTTACTTTTGACAGTAACAAATACTGTAACACAATAAATTTTTAAATAAAGTAACTCCATTACCGCTACCGCTGTCCGTTACTTTTTTAAATTAATTCATTTTGCCTGAAGTGTAGCCTACAGCCTAACCTGTTTACAGCAGCAACGCATTGTAGGATTGGTGGATGCCAACCTGTAAACACGAAGAAGATGCCACACTGTGGGCATGTTTCCATTTATTCACGTATATGCGGCAGTAATGGGAGTAATGGGAGTATTCTGAAACACATGGGCTATAGCATGCCCACACTGACAACTGATTGGTTGACTTACCGAAACAGGCCAATCAGGATTGGTCCCCTCCCTCTCTGCCGTGAGCGCTACAAGGTTTGTAGCACAGTCTCTGTCACGCATGCACGCTCTTGCTCACTCACTCTAGATTCCGAGAGATTGTAACTAATTTGCGGGCATCAGGGAGCCGCTATCAATATGCGGGAGACTCCCGGAACATCCGGGATACTTGGGATGTCTGGTTTTGTGTTTGTATAGACCATGACGCATAAAAGGGCATTAATATGAACATTAAAGAATGTTCTTTAAAAAGTAACTAAAAAGTTACTTTTAACAGGTACGCGTTACTTTTTGGTGTAAGTAATCAACAAAGTAATTGAGTTAATTTTGAATGAAGTAACTAGTAATGGTAACTAGTTACTATTTCTTAGTAACTAGCAAAACACTGATGATAACTGAACTTTACTCCTGTCTACATTTGTTTACTTTATTTAAGTCATTACAATTTATTTGTTAATTTTAATGACTTAAAGTCATTACAATTTATTTATTAATTTATAGTTGTTAAGTTATTTAGCACTGTGATAAAACACATATTTTATCATGATGCATTATATATTTAATGTATTACCCTTAATTTGTGAGACATCAATCTTTTTAATGAACATTATTTTAAATTAACTTTATTTATTTACTTTATTTTCCATTGGAAGTCCTATGAACAATTAACTGCATACAGCTGGACTAAACTGACACAGTCATCTTCTACAAACACTGCTTCAGTAAAGCCACCTGTACTGTATAATGTCAACAATGCTGAGGATTATGTGTATTGTAGTAATATGTGACTGGAGTCCTGTAGAGGACGATGCCATTATACACTTTACATCATTTTTATTCCTAACTCTAACACTTACTGTATAGTGAAAAATCACAGACACTCAACAATCAGATCAATCAGACTTTATAGATTAGACCACATTATAGATTAGACCACAGATTTATCACATTTTCACCATTCTAACTGATACTGTTTAACCAATGAGCTACCAGTGCACTATATACTGTTTACAGTGGAGAAGGACGACTATGAAGCATTAAGTCATTAATATATTTTGATAAATGTACTTTTCACAAGGTTGTGTGTGTAAGAGTGTGTGCTGGAGCGGATGGGTCTGTCTGAGGTTTCCCTTTTAAAACAAATTCAAAATAACAACAAATGCAAAATAACCACTGCACTTTGTCCTGACTGTGATGTTGTTGAGCATGTTGGCGTTGAACAGCTCTGTTCTGCGTTCATCATTATCACTCAGAATAAAGCAATTTTAAAGGGATATACTTTTTAAATGGTTTCTTTGTTTACTGATAAACTGCCCTCAAGCCACTCAGCACCTATTTGGATTTAGGTTTTGCTGGACTTGCTTCTAGGACTTTACTGAGATGGACACAGCTCAGACATCCAGCTACTTCCTGTTACAGCTACAGCTCTACACAATGGTAAGTATAAAATCTGTAATAATATAGATTGGTCAAGCTGTTTGAAAACAACAGAAAAATCTTGACTAAGAACAAATAACATCAATTGGGTGACAAAGGGGTTTGTTTTTATCTATTAATTAATGTGATTATATAAGATTTATTAGATTTATTTTATTTTATAAGATTAGTGATTATCTTATACACTGTATATGTATAGGATACATTGATAGCTCATGTTTAGTGTCACGTATTTAGTGATGTAGGCATAGATGTAGGCATAGGTATATGCCTGTAGGTGGGGTATAACAAAAACGGAAGTGGAACAACATACCGATTCGCTTAATGGTCAGTCCTCTTCAGCGCATGGTTTAAATAATAAATAATAAAAAGACAAAATGCAATGTTACGAGGAACAAAGGTAAGAAAATATACAAATTTACCAGTTAAACAGAACATTTGAAGAAAATTAGCAGGTTACACTGTTTAAATTCCTCCAGAAGTCGTCAAAAGCCAATGATAACTAAGCTAGCATTTACCGTACCATTAATAATGAATATATTAACATTGGACATATAATGCTAAGTTTGATTGTTTGTTAATAACATGGTACAAAATAGATATAAACACAGAGATGGCTCATTTGTAATTCAGAGCTGTGTACGAGACACGCCAATGGTTGAGTTAGATTCCGTCATGTTAGGCCCGTATTCAGAGTGCTTCGTAACAAAGCTTGCTACACTCTTAAAATATAATTATTAATTAATTAATTATTACTGCGGTGCCGTAAAAAAAAATATGTATACGAGAGAGTATATGGAGAGAGATGATTCGCTGTGGTGACCCCTGAAGGGAAAAGCCGAAAGAAGAAGAAGAATCAGAAAGCATCGGGTCACCATGATTAAAGACGGGTAATTGTGAATGTTATGTTCAACTGTTGTGATGGAGTATTTAGTCCGTGACGGCCATGTTGTAAGCTTATAAAACACTTCTAGCACTTCTAGTATATCTAGCATGTATGAGTGAAATAACCGTAAATTACATTACAGATTATTGTGATCAACAATAAAAAGACTTGTTTAAATGTTAGTTTTGGTTAATTATGTCTGATACATGATTTTAGAACCTCAAATGTGAAATCCCACAACAATCTAATGGAGCTGGTATTAATATTTGGTCAACGGATGGTTCACCTGATGTGGTGAAATAGAGCTTTCTGTCTTCCTAATTAACCCCAAATTAGATACTTTCTTGTTCACCAACAGTAAATAACCTCATATGAGTCAAATAATGTTTATAATACTGAACTTACAACAATAAAAAATACAACATAAATAGAATTGATGATAAAAAGATAATTACATCATAAAATGCATTTATAGTCTGTGATTGTGTCAGTTTGTGATGTGTAAAAAGCATATGGCCAATGAAAAAAATCCCAGTGAGTTGGTTTCCAGAACATTCTGGTTACAACAGATTCACAGAAATAAAATCATACACATGTACAGTGTGTATGCACATGTAAAGTGGCCATTTTATTTACACGTGAAATAGCGGAGATCTACACGTAAAACAAAATGGCAGAGAAACGTGCCACACTCATTAAGAAATACCAAAGAGAATCCCCAGAAAGTGAGGTGACATACAGCTAAGTACGGTGACCCATACTCAGAATTTATTCTCTGCGTTTAACCCATCCAAAGTGCACACAGCAGTGAACACACACACCGTGAACACACACCCAGAGCAGTGGGCAGCCCGAGACTCGAACCCACAACCTTAGGGTTAGGAGTCAGACTCTCTAACCATTAGGCCACGACTTCCCCAAAAAATATTAAATATATTATAATACAAGTTTATATTTATATTATATACAAATTTAGCTGTGAAACAGAACATTTGTTCAAAGTGCTTTTCAAGAAAATAAAAAATATCTCATGTGTTACGTTGCCGTATCATGAGACAATGAGTCATGAGTCAGTATTTCCCTTCTATTTTTAAAAAAAATATAAAACACACCTTAATTTGAGAACTGACTTTAGTTAGCAAAGCAGGTAACTTGTTAAACAAGATTTAATACATTGTGTTAGTTCATATAATAACAATCTGTTTGATTTAGGTGAGGTGACATAGCACTTTCGAGTCATATAAAGCTACCAAGGAAAAAAAAATCTACAGTGGCTATAATGTAATGTAATAAATATAAAATGCAAAAGTTCAAGTGTAAGTAAAAGGCATGTTATTTATAATGTCTAAAGTGTTTAAGGCATAGTAATAATGTGTAGGTTTCTATCAATACAGCGGAAAAGAATAGTTTTCAAAATGTTGAAAATAATAAATATAATTTTTATTTATTTAGATCCTGTGTGAAAACAATTACATCTTGTGAACAGCTGAAGGAAACAGGTTTTGGACGGCGTCCACGCCAACATGGTCTCTGGCTGTTGGTATGGTTTCTAAAGTACAGTTATTTCATAGACAAAGAACATTACTTACGGTTTAACCCTGAGAAGGGTGAATTTGGATCACGGAAATTTCAGAACTATCCCGAGATTGATGGTTCTAAACTATTGCCTGATGACGGCCTCCAGTATTACGAGGTGGGCAATATAAGCAGAAAAAAAAACAGCAAACTCCCTAAGTACGTATGGAAAAAATATGACCCAACTTACAAAGACAGTAACACAAACCGAATCATATTTAGTCTTAAGGAGAATGACCACATTGGTAAGGTTTATGTTACTGAGCACAGTGATGAGACACGCTTCAACCCAGATGCCACCTTCTGCATTGACATCGACCTCCTCAAGACTATCAAGTCTCTGAAAGTTAAGGATATTTTTTCACAAATGGTGCAATACTAGTAAAGAGATCAGATGAATTGTTCTATATCTGAATTACAGCAAAGGAGCAGAATGGAGCCCTATTGTCTATGCTGGTCCTGTCCCATACAGTACATAGTTCATGTGTGATGGAGAAGACATGTAGATGAGTTGCAGTCCTCAACAAAACCCAAGCACGATTCACTCCATGTGGAAACCCCTGAGTACTACAGGATATCCTCCTCAGCTGAAACCATCTCGTGTGGAACATGACCTCCCCCAGCCCCAGTCCAATATAACCAACAGAACCTACTGATTGTTAATAAGGGCTACACATTCCAGGTCTCTCAGGATTCTTCTGCTGCTGGATTAAAGTAGTGCTTTTGATACAGTGCCTCAGATCACATATATTCTATTTTTTATAAGAGACTTTTTATTGTGTTGTCTGTGTCATCTCTTATTACGTGTTGGGAAAAAAGTTGCAAATGTAGCACATCATAACTTTACTCCTGTCTACATTTGTTTACTTTATTTAAGTCATTACAATTTATTTATTCATTTATAGTTGTTGTTATTTGGCACTATGATAAAATTTTAGCACTTACTTATTCCTCACTGCCCCAGTACTCATTTATAGTGACAACTGTTGTAAGAATGTTGGATAGAATGGATGAATGGTTAACTTCATGCTCATTAGATAAACCTTATGAATGCTATCCAACATCAAAACCCTGCTCTAAAATTTCCATACAAAAGAAAAGTGGGATAAAGGCTACAAATACCGGTAAACGTAGAGCTAGGAGAAAAAGACAAAGAGAAGCAAAAAAAAGAAGAGAATCGAAAAAACAGCAGAAGAAATAAAACTGTTGCATGAAATAAAGAAAATGAAGCTTGACGAATGAAGAGTTGGTTTAAGAATTAAAAGATTTGAATATAAATCTTTAGAAGAGGACACACTAGAAGAGGGCTCAGATGCTGTACCTAGACAGCTGGAAGAAGATTTCAAAAGAAAAGAAGATCATAATGCATTATGTTTTATTATGTTTTATTTTCATACGTTCAAGAGAACCCTGAATTGCTTTTCTTTTGCTTATAATCATGTATTCTCATGTAACATTGTTGATAAGATTAATATTGCTTATTTTTACTGTAAACCTAAATGAAAAGCTGTTTCTTGTAGTGAAAGCTTATGAAGCCTGCTGTGTATTAGCTGGGAGTATCTGCACGCAAAGTGTTTCAAGGCTTGTGTTGAAGTGAAGTCTACTCTGTATTAGCTGGGAGTAATCTGCACGTGTAGTGTTTCAAGGCTTGTGTTGAAGTGAAGTCTACACTGTATTAGCTGGGAGTAATCTGCACGTGTAGTGTTTCAAGGCTTGTGTTGAAGTGAAGTCTACTGTGTATTACTGGGTGTAATCTGCACGCAATCCGCACGCAATAAATGAGAAATGGTTAGGCGACAAGATGTTGGCTGTTGAGAAGGCACAAGGATGACCAAAACTCACCAGCCAAATCCAAATGGCAACAGCAATTATACAGAATGTATAAAAGCCCACCTTGAATTACATTGTGTGTGCATTCTATTGTAGACAGCCTTAGTGAATGTTATACTCTGTGTGTATCATAGAACAAACGCAAGCTTACACTTGGAGAATGTTTCTTGGTTTGTTATAGTCTTAGCATCTTAATACCTTTTACTTATTCTAATACTGTTTGATTATTTGAAGGAGATTTTTATTTGTAATTTTCTTTTTATTTTACATATATTATACACATCTATCTGTATTACACTGCTTTTAATAAAAACAAGGCCTCCCATTGTGAGGAAAAAGACAGAAGATGAAAAGACAAACAGGTCTAAGTCTGCCTCCTTCATTTAAAGATTCAAACAATAGATTAGGTAGGAGAACTTGAAGAGGATCCTTTTTTAGATCATCCTCATATGGGTGACACTGGGGTGTGATTGTAATATACAGTCAAACAAATGTTGTATTGGTGTAAGGATCATGGACTTCAGATCTCCTTAGTATCACAGAGTCTAACTGGAGATGTCTCAGGATTCTTAGAGTCGGCCTCGGCTCAGTGGACGTCCAAAGGCTTCGTCCCACAGAGGACGTTGGGAGCTGGTACAGCGTCTGGATGCCTCGGGATGGGTACAAAGAGACAAGCAGTGGAGAGGGATTAAAATATCTGCTGTTCATAGAAAAATGTGCAGGTATGATGTACTGGTGCATGATATTATAGCATGTATTATGTGTACGCCTGACTAAAGAGATGAGTTTTTAATCTACATTTGAACTGGAAAAGTGTGTCTGAGCCCTGAACACTATCAGGAAGACTATTCCAAAGTCTGGGAGCTAAATAAGAAAACACTCTACCACCTTTAGTAGACAGATATTCTGGGAACTACCAGAAGTCCTGAGTTTTGTGATCTCAGAGAGTGTGAAGGATTATAACATGTTAGAAGACTAGTTAGATACATGGGAGCTAAACCATTAAGAGCCTTGCACATAAGTAGCAGCAGTTTGTAATCAATTCTAAACTTAACAGGTAGCATGTAGAGATGATAAAATTGGGGTTATATGGTCATACTTTCTTGTCCTAGTGAGAACTGTGGCAGCTGCATTTTGTACTAACTGTATTTATTGCAGGGCAACCACCTAGTAATGCATTACAATAGTCCAGTCTAGAGGTCATGAATGTATAAACTAGCTTCTCAGCATCAGAGACAGACAGGATGTTTCTTAGCTTGGCAATATTTCTAAGGTGGAAGAAGGCTGTTTTGGTAGTATGGGCGATATGATTTTCAAAAGACAAGTTGCTGTGTAATATAACACCCAGGTCTTTCACTGTCGAGCTACTAGTAAAAGTACATCCCTCTAAATGGAAGTTAAGTTGTGAGAGTTTCTGTGCACTGGTTTTTGGTCCTATAAGTAGTATTTCTTAACAACAGAAAATTGCAGTTCATCCAGTCTTTTATTTCTCTAAGGCACTGAGTTAATTTGGACATGTGGCTATTTCATCTGGTTTTGATGAGATATATAACTGTGTGTTGTCAGCATAACAATGGAAACTAATACCATGTCTTCTAATAATGTTCCCTAATGGAAGCATGTATATCGAGAAAAAGCAAAGGTCCTAGAACTGATCCTTGAGGGACCCCATAATTAGCTGGCAATAAACTGGAAGATTCACCATTTAATTCTACAAAATGGTATCGATCAGACAGGTAGGATCTAAACCAACTTAAAGCCTGTCCATGAATACCTGTGTAATTTTGTAAGTAATCTAGGAGAACGTTGTGGTCTATAGTGTCGATTGCAGCACTAAGGTCAAGTAGAACTAATAAAGACATACAGTCTTGGTCCGAAGCTAAGAACAAGTCATTTGTAACTTTAACAAGTGCAGTTTCTGTGCTATGATGGGGCCTGAAACCTGACTGAAACTCTTCAAGGATGTTGCTCTCCTGTAAGAAGGAGCTCAGTTGAACAGACACAACCTTTTCAAGTATTTTAGACATAAACGGAAGGTGTGAGATAGGTCTGTAATTTGATAGTTCATTTGGATCTAAGTTAGGTTTTTTGATGAGTGGCCTAATAACTGCCAACTTGAAAGACTTCGGGACGTAACCTAAAGATAACGAGGAGTTAATGATATTAAGAAGAGGCTCGCCAGCTTTATGTAACACTTCTTTCAGTAGTTTAGTTGGGATGGGGTCTAGTGAACATGTTGTTGATTTAGCTGTAGTAATAAGTTTATCTTATCTAACTCTTCCTGTCCTGTACTTGTAAAGCTGTGTAAAGCCTTAGGTGAGATTGTGTCACTGGTTGCTCTCATATGTTGAGCGTCACTTATTTTATTCCTGATACTTTCGATTTTATCAGTGAAGAATCTCATAAAGTCCTTACTACTGAACTGTGATGGAATAGTGTGTTCAGATTTCTGTTTTTTTTGTTAAACTAGCCACTATGCTAAATAAAAAGCTGGGATTGTCTGGTTATTTGCTATGAGTTTGCTCAGGTGCTCAGCCCTAGCAGCTAGCAGTCTGTGGCTGCACATACTGTCCTTATACGCAATTCTAAAAACCTTTAATTTAGTTTTTCTCCATTTCCGTTCAAGGTTATGGGTCTCCCTCTTGAGGGTGTGAGTATGACTATTATACCACGGTGCAAGTGTTTTATCTCTAACCTTCTGTAATCTGACTGCGGCAACAGTGTCTAATGTGCTAGTGAATATAGCGTCTATGCTGTTAGTCATTACATCTGTAGGTCGTTTGTGTTTAAGGGTGTTTTAGGGGTACAGTAAGAAGTCCAGACAGATCAGGCAGGTTATTTGTGAGTCTATCTTTAGTGGTCGGAATAATAGTTCTACCGAGTCCATAACATGGGGAGACATAGATAGTCTGTTCTAGGGGTAGTGTGTACATTATGAGGTCTGTGATGTCATCACTTTGAGGAATGATATCTATATCAGTGACATCTATTCTGTGTGATATTATTAAATCTAGTGTGTGATTATGTCGATGAGTTGCGCTAGTGATGTTTTGTTTAAACCCAAGTGAGTTTAGTAGGTCCATAAATGTGAGACCTAAAGTGTCGTTTGTGTCGTCAACATGAATGTTAAAGTCTCCTACAATTAATGCTTTGTCAAAGTTAACCAATAGGTTTACCAAAGTTAACCAATTCTCTAAGAAAAACTGTGTAGGGCCCTGGGGGTCTGTAAACAAGTAGAGCAAGAGACATCAGGGATTTTTTTAAGTGCATGTGCGATAGTGTAACATTAAGGACAAGCACTTCAAAAGAATTTAATCTATGCTGTGTTCTCTGGGTAACAGTAAGGAAATCAATAAAGATAGTGGCGACACCACCTTCACGACCAGTCTGACGAGGCTCATGCTAATACTATAGATATATCCTGATGGTGTAGACTCATTTAGACTGATGTATTCATTTGGTTTAATCCAAGTTTCGGTAAGGCAGAGTGCAGTAAGGCTATTTTCTGAGATGATTTCATTCACAAGTGCTTTGGTTGTAAGTGATCTAATGTTCAAAAGCCCAAACCTTAAGAACTGTTTTTGTTTGTTTCTTTGGCTTTTTTCTGGTCTAATTACAGTAAGATTATTTTAAGAACTTCTCACGTATTTACTTTTTGAGCTCACTGCTCGGGGAACAGACACAGTTTCTATAGGGTGAGCATTTTTTGTGTCAATGTGCTGAGGTTATATGGCTTGTATAACAGTGTAAATTTGCTGTCCCCTTAAAATAACTTAACACACAGCCATTAATGTCTAAACCACTGGCCACAAAAGTGAGTACACACCTAAGTGTAAATGCCCAAATTGAGCCCAAAGTGTCAGTATTTTGTGTGGCCACCATTATTTTCCAGCGCTGCCTCAACCCTCTTGGGCATGGAGAGCATCACAGGTTGCCACTGAAGTCCTCTTCCAACTTGCGCTCCTCCACCTTTCATTTGAGGAATCCCCACAGATGCTCAATAGGGTTTAGGTCTGGAAACATGCTTGGCCATTCCATCACCTTTACCCTCAGCTTCTTTAGCAAGGCAGTGGTCCTCTTGGAGGTGTGTTTGGGGTCATTATCATGTTTGAATACTGCCCTGCGGCCCAGTCTCTGAAGGGAGAGGATCATTCTCTGCTTCAGTATGTTACAGTATATGTTGGCATTCATGGTTTCCTCACTGAACTGTAGCTTCCCAGTGCTGGCAGCACTTATACAGCCCCAGCCCATGACACACCCAGCACCATGCTTGACTGTAGGCAAGACACACTTGTCTTTGTCCTCCTCACCTGGTTGCCGCCATACACGCTTGACAGCATCTGAACCAAATAAGTTTATCTTGGTCTCATCAGAAAAAAGGACATGGTTCCAGTAATCCATGTCCTTAGTCTGCTTGTCTCCAGCAAAGTGTTTGTGGGTTTTCTTGTGGATCATCTTTAGAAGAGGCTTCCTCTGGGACAACAGCCATGCAGACCAATTTGATGCAGTGTGTGGAGTATGGTCTGAGCACTGACAGGCTAACTGTGTGAGGAACAGCCAAAGTTCAATTCAATTCAAGTTTATTTGTATAGCGCTTTTTATAATTGACATTGTCTCATATCAGCTTTACAGAGTCTACAACTAGCAACAAGACCAAAGGTAGTTCTACTGCATCAGCAAGGTCTCTTCCAGAGCAGCAAGGAGCAGAACAAGCCCCTTTACACATGGTGAGTTCCTCCGAGTCACTGTCTCATTTCTTCATACTACCAGTTGATGTGGAATACTCACAACACTGCTCAACTCTGGTGCAGGAGGCAGCTTCATCAGTGAAGATATCATGAGCCACCTCACAACATCACTATGGACCTGCTGCATCACTCGCTCAAGATTTACGGCGTCAGCAGGGGCCTCATCAAAGACTCTGAACATAGACATGACAGTAAAGCTTCCTATTTACCTGTTCACTGTTAGGCAAGAAGGAATTAGTGTTATGTCTGTGGTGAACTCAGAGTTTGTGATGACCCATTAGTTCCCCTGGAGCGGTTGCACTATTATAGAATGTCATAGAAATTACATTATTTACATTGCATGGTAAATTAGCTGGAGGAAGGTAGATCCACTCTGGTATCCATAAAGTTGGTTTAAACATTTTCTTCTGCTTTACTTCCAATTTTTCACTTGTTTCAATAATAAATTACATACATGTATAAAACATGCTTTTCTATTATACATTAATTTCTTTTAGTTTATGATTCCTTGCACTAAGAACTAATATGTGAAATCTCTAATTGTAGCTTATTACCCTTCGAAATCGGAAGATGTCCAGAGTGCCATCAGCTCAGAAATGGCAAAAACCAGTGGGACCCAGGTACACCCATCTACTGTCCAGGTAAGTCTGGCCAGAAGTGGTCTTCATGGAAGAGATGCAGGCAAAAAGTCATATCTCCAACCTGGGAACAAGGCCAAGTGACTCAAGTATGCACGCAAACATAGGAACTGGAGTGCAGAAAAATGGCAGCAGGTGCTCTGGACTGATGAGTAAAAGTTTTAAATATTTGGCTGTAACAGAAGGCAGTTTGTTTGTCGAAGTGCTGGAGAGTGATACAATAATGAGTGTCTGCAGGTAACAGTGAAGCATGGAGGAGGTTCCTTGAACATTTGGGGCTGCATTTCTGCAAATAGATTTGGAGATTTGGTCAGGATTAATGATGTTCTCAATGCTGAGAAATACAAGCAGATACTTATCCATCATGCAATACCATCAGGGAGACGTATGATTGCCCCCAAATTTATTATGCAGCAGGACAACGACCCAAACATACAGCCAAAGTCATTAAGAACTATCTTTAGCATAAAGAAGAACAGGAAGTAATGGAAATGAATGCACGGCCCCCACTGAGCCCTGATCTCAAAATCATCGAGTGTGTCTGGGATTACATGAAGAGACAGAAGGATGTGAGAAAGCCGACATCCACAGAAGATCTGTGGTTAGTTCTCCAAGATGTTTGGAACAACTTACCAGCCGAGTTCCTTCAAAAACTGTGTGCAAGTGTACCTAGAAGTATTGTTGCTGTTTTGAAGACAAACGCTGGTCACACCAAATATCGAATTGATTTAAATTTCTCTTTTGTTCATTCACTGCATTTTGTTCATTTATGAAAATAAATGTTTAACACTTCCATTTGTGACAGCATTCTTTGTTTACAGCATTACAGCAAGTCCACACATGCCTGAAACTTTTGCACAGTACTGTACATAGAATATATAATAACATATCCCACTTTGGAGGTTGGGGTCAGAGCACAGAGGCATCCATGATACATGGCCCTTTGAGCAGTGTGGGTTAAGGGCCTTGACTTTTTTGACTTTGGTTTTATTACATTGTATATCAATCTAAATAATGTTTGTTCTAAAACACTTACATCAATATATTGTTAAATAATAGATTACAGCCTACTGTTAAATGTACAGCATTTTCACTGT
The DNA here is from genome assembly GCF_022655615.1 of Tachysurus fulvidraco. Taxonomy (NCBI): domain Eukaryota; kingdom Metazoa; phylum Chordata; class Actinopteri; order Siluriformes; family Bagridae; genus Tachysurus; species Tachysurus fulvidraco. Next base: position 28,672,427 of record NC_062521.1, on the reverse strand, counting down.
AAATCTGTTATTAGCATGGTAGATTAGCTGGAGTCAGTAAGTTATGTAGATCCACTCAGGTGCACATAGAGCTGGTTATAACAGTTTCTTCCACTTTAGAAAACTTTTGCTTTTCTGTGAACATTTATTTCTTCTGTTTATGATCCCTTGCAGTACGAACTAATATGTGAAATCTGTAATGGTTCATGTCTACAGCAGGTGGAAGCACACTACATGGAATAAACTATCTGACTCGACTGCTGTTTAAAACTCCTCCCTTTACTGTAAATCTGAAACACCCCAAATCAGACCATCTTCCGCTCCTGACATCAACCATTTTCCAGAATCCTCAGCGAGCACCCAGCACTTCCTCAATTGAATCACCTACAGCCGATATATGTAAACTACATCACATGAGCAGTCAGATTACTCAGACCCACACCCACAATCTCCAGTGTCTAACTGCACACAGCTGTACACACAATCCAAGACTCCAAGTCTGTTTTTCAGCAGGATTAGGCTGAAAGCTTTGCAGTGTTTCTGCTTTTATTTAGTTTTATCATGTTTTTAATATTTTTATAGTTTATCATGTTGCCTTAAAGACACCTGGCAACCCTACAAGCTAGCGAACTGAACAAAGACATGAGTATGGGAGTTATAGGGCCTTATTAGTTGTGTATGTAACAAATAAACAGCATGAATTTAACAAAAATAAACAAAGAAACACAAAGTGTCATACATTTCCTGTGTTAAGTTATTAAAGCCTCTATTTATTTCCATAAAATTATGGAATGCCAAATTCTGTCATATGTCAAAATAATAGCCTAATAGCCTAAGAGGCTAATTAGATCCCAGATACCCCCCTTATCTCCTCCCTTTTCCTCTATAAATATAACTAAGCATTATGACCAATAGGTTTAATGCCTATTTCATCTCAGACCAGAGGCGACTTTTTTAGTTGCCCGGAAGAATGAAATAAAATGAAATAAATGTGATGCTGATCAGTTGCTTAGACTCTACCTCTATTGTGAACAAAGCAGAAGCCTTTGTGTGAAGTGTGAAAATGTTGATCTTGTTTTTGATTCTAAATGAAAGCACAGATACAGTATATCTAACTTTCTTTATTGGTGTCTCAGAATCAGCTGACCAGGCTTAATTTAATCCACCGCCCACTAAATCTTCAATTCTCTACTTCCTATTTTTAATGACTTGAGGTTTGACAGTACAGATGGAGTTGTTTATGACCCTGTTGGAGTTTTTGATAAGTTTACTTTTTATTTATACGTGTACTTATTGCTATAATGCTGTGGTTGTCTCTGTCTTTGAGAAAGACATTTTTTCACATTCACTTTTTGAGGATCCGACACAGATAGTTCTTTCTTATCGTTTAGAAGAGACTATTTTTTTAATGGAATTTTTTTTTGTTTGTTTGTTTGATAAACTACCTTCAATGCATTCATCACTTTTTAGTATTTTTGCTGGACTTGCTACAATAACTGAGATGGACACAGCCCAGACCAGCTACTTCCTGTTCAGTGGAAGTGTTCTACAGCTCTACACAATGGTAAGTACAAATTTTAGTTCTTAATTATACTGTATCTCACTGCCCCAGTACTCATTTATAGTGACAACGGATATTAGTAATAAATAGTTCTGTAATAAAATAGATTGGTCAAGCTATTTGAAAACAAGAGAAAAATCTTGACTAAGAAGAGATAACTTCAGTTGGGTGAAATTTTGATTTGTTTTTTATTTACTTATATTATTACTTATATATTACTTAATTATAAATATGTAATTATCTTATAAAATAAATTAATAGCTCGTGTTGAATGTCGTGAGCAGTTCGGATAAGCGGTAGAAAATGAGTGAGTGAGTATTGTCGTGAGCACGTGAACTTTCGTAACTTCCGTAGAGTGAGTGAGTAGTGACGTGAGCACATAAACTTCCATAACTTACGTTGGCGGCGCACAACGAAAACCCGGAAAAACAAACTGATTCGCCTCTTGAACTCTTTAAATAATACCAATGCAAAGTTACAAAGAACAGAGGTGAGATAACTAATAAAACAGTTTTAAGGTTATACTGCTAAAACTCGGAAGCTGTTATATTAGAGTGCAGGAATACTCAGATGCCGACAAGAGCTAATGCTAACTAAGCTAGGTACTACTAATTACTGTTAGTGCATTGTTATGCTCTGGATAAATAACAAAGTAAAGATTAGTAAAATGAATGTATTTGTATGACCTGCCATCCAGTTCATGCAGTTAAATGGACAAATAACAAACTAACAAACGAATGAATGAATGATATGATCAATCAATCAACTTATCAATCCATCCATTGATATATTCATTCATCCATCTATTCTTTGTGGGATGCTGTAATGCATTACAGACAAATATTAAAAAAAAATGCAAACACAAAAATAAATACTCAATATTTTATAGAAAATGAAGTGTGGCATATAATAAAATGTGTGAAGGAATGTTTCTGTCAAGACAGGAAAAAATGTTTTTTTTTTTTTTTCTTACGTTTCGTTTTGTAATAAATATACACAATGTTTGTTCTATTTAGAACCAATGTGCAGACCCTGAAAACTATGGCTGAGCTGAAAGCATCTGGATTTGGTCAGCGACCGCTACAACATGGTCTCAGGCTGTTGAGATGGTTTCTCGAGGAGAGTGTTTTCATGGGGTCTGAACATTACCTGTTGTTTAACCCAAATCAGGGTGAATTCGGTTCACGGAAATTTCTAAACCGTACCGAAAGTGATGGTTCCAAACTATTGCCTGATGACGGCCTCCAATATTACGAGGTGGGCAATTTAAACAGAAAAAGAGCACACAAACTCCCTCGATATGTACGTATGGATTATAAACAATCTGACAAAGACAGTAACACAAACCGAATTATATTTAGTCTTAATGAGAATGGCTACATTGGTAAGGTTTATGTTACTGAGCACAGTGACGAGACACGCTTCAACCCAGATGCCACCTTCTGTATTGACATCAACCTCCTCAAGACTATCAAGTCTCTGGAAGTTAAGAATTTTTTATCACGAATGGTGCAATACTAGTAAAGAGATCAGATGAATTACTGCAAAGGAGCAGAAAGGAGCCCGAATATTGTCCATTCATGTATGATGGAGAAGACATGAGATGAGTTGCAGTCCTCAACAAAACCCAAGCAAGATTCACTCCATGTGGAAACCCCTGAGTACTACAGGATATCCTCCTCAGCTGAAACCATCTCCTGTGGAACCTCTTGTGAGCCAGTGGCATGCACGGGATGTTATCAGACACTGGCATGCACGGGATGGAGTTGCAGGTTTCTACCTACACCCTGATACTGGTTCTCTTAATACTTTTTCTCAGCAAATAAATAATAATAAAGGTACACCACAACCAATTATTAACAAGATTATACAAAGAGAAGGAGAAATGGGGAAAGAAAAGTGAAGCGTAAGGTGAATAAACAAAGAAAAAATGATGTAAAAATACAAAAGGTCGAAGAATTGCTTGATGAGATGAAAGATTTAAATATGAGTGTTTAGAAGGAGACAATGAGGAATCAGACGCTGTACCTAGACAGCTGGAAAAAGATTCCAAATGAAAAGAAGATTATAATGCATTATGTGTTATTACTGTGTTTTATTTGAATTTGTTCTCTGTCTTTAACCCATCTAAAGTGCACACACACAGCAGTGAACACACACACACACACAATGAACACACACATATTTGTATTACACTGCTTTTAATAAAAACAAGGCCTCCCATTGTGAGGATCCTGAAAAGACAAAAAAAGGTCTAAGTCTGACTCCTTCATTTAAAGATTCAAACAACAGATTAAGTAGAAGAACTTGGAGAGGATCCTTTGTTAGAAGACCGAGGGGGGTCTTCTAACAAAGGACACCTTCAAGGACACCTGCGTTCAAGGTAAGACCAACTCTGATAGTTGATCTTGTGTTTTCAAAACTAACCCGTGCAAACTAGGACACATTCCTTAGTGGGAGAGCGGAATGGTTTCCTACTCAATCCGAAAACATCTGTCACTTAGGGACACGTACCTCAGTATTAATTACTTCAAACATGACCTCCCCCATCCCCAGCCCAATATAACCAACAGAACGTACTGATTGTTAATAAGGGCTACGCATTTCAGGTCTCTCAGGATTATTCTGCTTCTGGATTAAAGTACTGCTTTTGATACAGTTCCTCAGAACACACTCTTCATATTAAATTTTTTATAAGAGACTTTTTATTGTATTAACTATGTCATCTCTTATTAAGTGTTGGGAAAAGGTTGCAAATGTAGCACATGATAACTAAACTTTACTCCTCTCTACATTTGTTAACTTTATTTAAGTCATTACAATTTATTTATTAATTATAATGACTTTATTTAAGTCATTTTAATTAATAAATAAAAAAAGCATAATTTGTGAAACACATTTTAAAATTTTTACTAAACATTATTTTAAATGAACTTTATTTATTTACTTTATTTTCCATTGGAAGTTACACAATTTTGCTAAGAGTCTTATGAACAAATAACTGCATACAGCTTGACTAAACTGACACAGATATCTTCTACAAACATGCCATTATACACTTCACATCATTTTATTCCTAACTCTAACATTTACTATATAGAAAAACTCACAAACACTTAACAATTAGATCAATGGAGCAGAGACTTTATAGATTAGAGCACATTATACATTAGACGACAGATTCATCACATTTTCACCATTCTAACTGATACTGATGTGAAGTGTAAACAATGAGCTACCAGTGCACTATGTACTGTTTACAGTGGAGAAAGACGACAATGAAGCATTAAGTCATTAATGTATTTTGATAAATGTTGGAGTTGAACAGCTTTTTCACTTTTTCACTTATCACTCAGAATAAACGCATTTCTAAAGGAAATACTTTTTTTAATGTTTATTTTCTTTCTGATAAACTAATGTCTAAATGCATATTTTAAATAATAAATAGACAAAATGCAAATTTATAAGAAACAAAGGTGAGATAATACACACATTTACCATTTAAACAGGGCATTTGGTCAAAGAGCTTTGGATCAATTAGAAGATAAAAAAAAATGTTTTTTACGTTACATTGCTGAAACTTTACGTTACATTGCTGAAACTTTACGTTACATTGCTGAGCCGTCTAAAGCTAAAGCTAAGTAATCTAGGTAGCTTGCATGCTACTCCACTTTACCGTACCATTAACAACCTCAATACATGTAACTATCATCTCCACACTATCAATCCAATGATTCCAAAAGTATTGGCCCCAGTCAATACATTTACCACGCCTCTATCTATCTATCTATCTATCTATCTATCTATCTATCTATCTATCTATCTATCTATCTATCTATCTATCTATCTATCTATTGTTCATTCAACATTAAGAATTGCATGTACTGTTCTATGCAGTATAATAATAATAATAAGAATCCCTTAATGACTGCAGAATGGACATGAAATGTCCAAACCCTTAATAGCCACTTTTGTCAAAAAGTATTAGCACCCCACCGGGTATGCTGGTGACGGCAATCGACACGACCTGACATCACGTGTAGCCCCGCCCCCAAAATAAGCGAAATCAAAATGTTAGCACAACATGGACATGTCATATATCAAAACACTCAGCACGATGAAGGGAACTGCCTCATGTGAATTCTGGTCACGTCACTTGACGTCACGTGACGTCACGTGAAAATCAATAATTAGCACAACATGGACATGATCTTGTGATGGAACAAATGTAAATGTGAAAATGCAAAGAAATTCAGACAATTCAAATTCACATGTCTTATGTTATGTTATTTGACAGATTTCAATGGCCTGAATCAGTTCAGTGATGACAGTTGCAGGATAGTTAGCTTTAAACATGAGTCTTAATGAGGCTGGTTAATTTTCACAGTCACATGCTCTATTATAAAATAGTGTGTATATTTATTATTATAATTCACTAAAATGTTTTTTCACTTGTTTACTTGGTGGCCACAGAACATTAAAGGTGAAAATGATCTGACATGATAATTCTTGCTTTTATTTTTTTTTTAAACATTTTTTTATCCAATGTGTATGAAATGTTAATAACATGGTACAGATTTGACAGTGTTTACAAATCACTCATTCATAGAGTCTACAGATTTTAATGGAAGCAGGCATATACAGTACAGTATCTGACAGAAGTGAGTACACCCCTCAAATTTTTGTAAATATTTAATTTTTTCATGTGACTGAAGAAATGACACTGTGCTCCAATGTGAAGTAGTAAGTGTATAGCTTGTATAACAGTGTAAATTTGCTGTCCCTTCAAAATAACTTAACATACAGCCATTAATGTCTAAACCGATGGCCACAAAAGTGAGTACACCCCTAAGTGAAAATGTCCAAATTGGACCCAATTAGCCATTTTCTCTCCTCGGTGTCATGTGACTGGTTAGTTTTACACAAAGACAAGTGTGTCTTGCCTACAGTCAAGCATGGTGATGGGAGTGTCATGGTCTTAGGCGGCATGAGTGCTGCCGGCACTGGGGAGCAACAGTTCATTGAGGAAACCATGAATGAAAACATGTACTGTAACATACTGAAGCGAATGATCAGAGAATGATCCTCTCCTTTCGGAGATTGTGCCACAGGGCAGTATTCAAACATGATAACGACCACAAACACACCTCCAAGATGACCACTGCCTTGATAAAGAAGCTGAGGGTAAAGGTGACCAAGCATGTCTCCAGACCTAAACCCTATTGAGCATATGTAAGGCATCCTCAAACGGAAGGTGGAGGAGCGCAAGGTCTCTAACATCTACCAGCTCTGTGATGTTGTCATGGAGGAGTGGAAGAGGACTATAGTGGCAACCTGTGATGCTCTGGTGAACTCCATGCCCAAGAGGGTTGAGGCAGTGCTGGAAAATAATGGTGGCCACACAAAATATTGACACTTTGGGCCCAATTTGGACATTTTTACTTAGGGGTGTACTCACTTTTGTGGCCATCGGTTTAGACATGTGACATATCAAAACACTCAGCACAATGAGGGGAACTGCCTCACTGGTATTCTGGCAATGTCACATGACGTCACGTGACACCCCCGCCCCCCAAATTAAGCAAAATCTAATAATTTCCACAACATTGATATGTCATATATTAAAACACTCAGGACAATGAGGGTAATTGCGTCACAGGTATTCGGATCATGTCACAAGCTCATGTCCACTCGCCTTTAAAAGTATTGGCAGCCTAGCGGTCCAGTACATTTCACAAGCTTTCTGTCCACCTGCCTCAAAAAGTCACACATAATCATATGTCCAGTCACTTCCAAAAAGCACCGGCCTTTGCGAATACTTGCACCGCCAAAGCCAACATCAAAGTTTGTTGCGACGAACTTTACAAAAATAATTATTTATTAGACTTTTTAGGATTGTCTGGCTAACTTCATGCACTTTATCAGATGGGGAGCAGAGACATGCAGTCACTTGTATTTTGTCTGTACTTCAGGGGTGACTAAATTTTGACATAAATTCTGTACACATAATAACAATGATAAATAATTTGTTAATACACCATTAGTTTTTTACATTCAGTTTAACGGTTCACTTACAAGTGTTGGACAACAGATTATTTTACATAAAATTACAATGCTTTTTCACTTTCTTAAAGATCAGCCCTCCTCGACTCTGGTAGCACAATGACTTTGGCTTGTCCATCAGTGCTAGGTCAAACAGTAAAAGACCCTATCAGTCTCCTGTTTTCAGGGCAACATCTGTGAAGTTCCCACTACACAGATAATGATCTGTAACCAGGGAGGTGATTAGCCACTGCTCATGGGGCTAATCCCTGAACTCTCTATTCTGTTGCTCCTAGGTATTACTGGCTGGGGTTCCCAGAAAGTTCCAGCTACATAAAATCCCCAAACTCATTGCCATCAGAGTTTGGCTAGGAATGAATTCCCAGATTTCATCAGAAGGTGAGGCCCCTGGGGATAATATCCCAATGTCTTCTGAGTTCTGCAAAGGCCTTACAAGAGAGATTTGGCCAGGAGGAGGATTTTTCACCAAGAGAAGATGGACCCCACTCAATGTATCTCAACCACTTACTACTTACTAGTCTGCAGGGTCCTGTTTACTAGCACAGTGTTGCCAGCTCTGCAACTTTCTACTGGATAAAAAACGCAGCCCCATTATGTACCTGGCTCACGCTTATTCCCTCAGGGGCCAGAAGTGCAGGCTTTCTGTCTATGGTGCCCCCAGTTCCAGTGAACAGCCCCCTAAAAGCCAGCACAAGCACTCCTCATTCCACTTCCCATCATCAGAGTATTCTTTGAGAGGATCTCTCTGCCTTATTCCATGACAGAATAATTCACTGCAAAATGGATGCAGCAGGATAATAGTGAACAAGAGTGATGTTATATGTAGGATTAAGATAGTGCCTAATTCCAAGCACTTCTTTCAATGGCTTGGCTTTCCTGCTGTAGCTGATGTGGTGGCCCACCAAAACGTGCCCACTGCTGTGGCCAATATGGTGGTCCCCGAAGACCTGCAAGGCAGCCTTCAAGTCCTGGTACCTGCTGAGACTGAAAACATTGCCTCGAAAACCTGCTGTTCTCTGTAGCTGATGTAGCAACCACCCAAGACCTGATACCTGCTGAGGAAAATGGTGCAGCCTCCCAAGCCCAACTCCCTTTTGTGGCAAACATACCAGCAGCAGCGTGACTCATAAATCTTCACTGACTGAACCCAAAAATACAAACAGTGAGTGAGTGAATGAGAGAAACCAATTTTCTTAAGATTTTATTACTTAAAAAAAAACTTTCTTCATATTTTTCATTATTCGTCTCTTGGCTATACTCTTAAAAAATGTTTATTGGGGTTCTGTATAGTTCTGAACTTAGACTCATAAACCTTTCCCCAAAAAAAATTAGAACTCTTGGAGAGCAAAGTACCTTTTATATTAATATGGTTCTACAAATCAATTAATGTGTAAGGTGACATGAATTTAAAATTCTCTTTTGGATCACCACTTACAGTAAACTGAGGTGGCCCTGAAATCAGCATTTCTTTGCAATGAGCAATTCACACTCACCTGGCTTTGATTTTGCTGATCAACTCTGGTACATCAGGCAACTCAAATGCAAATCTTTGTGTGTGTGTAGTGTGTGTAGGACTCTATTTGCATGACTTTATGCATCTGTTTGGTTTTGCAGGGCTTGTCCAGAGACAAAGACTGATGTTGAAGTCTGAGCTCTGCTACTAAGATGTTCTTTTCTTTATTAAATTCTTTTTTTTAAAAATGGTTTATTGGGTTTTTTGGAATGCCACTGCCTGGCATTTATCTCTTATTGGAATACTTTTGTATTTAAATTGTAAACAAGGATTTTAAATTGTAAACAAGGACCCAGACAGGAACTCTATGGACTTCTAACCACTTGTTGCTTAGAGGAAATTACCTACAATTATATACAATGGTAAGTACAAAGTAATTACTAAAGCAAAATTTTATTTTTATTATAAACCAAACCTAAAAATCTAAACAAAGTCTATAAGGGTAATATAGTCATGTAAAGTGTCTCCAACATCACACTATTGTATAGAATGACATAGCAACCTAGTGATCCTATGTAGAAATTTCCTGGTAAAAAAAAAAAAACAATTCTTGTAATAAAAAGATTGGTGCTGTTTTGTGTTGCTTACGTGAAATTAAAGCGACAGGCGCACATCGACGCATGTGCGCATGTGCACACAACTCAGAACGACCACAGATACTTCCATGGTGAAAAGCCACAGATACTTCCATGGTGAAAACTGCCGAAAGTCAGCTTAGTTGTTTAAGAGAATTATTATAAAATTGAAAAAACAAAACAAAACTATATAACATCAACGTGCCTGGCGATGTGGCCTGCAACGTGTGCCGAGAACCGGACATGTGGCAGTATAGGGCACCGCTATCAACACAGGTATTAAAACTGGAAGCAGTAAACAGTAACAGTAAAACTAATTAGTAACAGTAAAACTAATAAAATTGTGTTTTTTTCAAGTGATGCCATACGTAAATAGTTTAGTTTCAGCCCAAACTAACTAAGTATATGCTTTTGTACCCGTACAATGGAACTAGCTAGCATTAACTAGCATTAGCTAGCACTTTACTGTACCATAATAAATATATTAACACTGGACATATAATGCATTGTTTGTTAATACCATGGTGAGAATGTAGTCAGTGACAGCCATGTTGTAGGCTTATAAAACACAGTACTTCTAGCATGTATGAGTGAAGTAATCGTGAATAACAATAATACTACTAATAATAACAATAAATAAATAATAATAAAAACTGTTTCAAAGTTTAAATGTTAGTTTTGGTTAATTATGTCCGATATATGCTTTCAGATCCCCAAATGTGAAATCAATCAACAATATAATGGAGCTATTATAATATTATATATAATAATATATAATATAATATAATATTTGGTCAACTGATGGTTCACCTGAAATAGAGCTTTTTATCTTCCTACTTCAAATTAGACTTCCTCCTTCCTATGAGTGGAATGATATTACAGATAACTGTTAAATATATTATAGATATACTATTTATGTCTATAGTAAAATGAAAATTGTTATAAAGTTTAATAGTTTGTAGTTAATTATTAATATAATGAAATATTAATATAATTATGTCCAATTTCTTTAGATCATTTCGAAGATGCTCATCAACATATGTGAGCTCACTGGACAACCTAGACCAGCTGAGGTCATTATTTGGTGTGCAGATGTTCTCCTTGATGTCGTGGTTTAGAGAAGAGTGTGTCTGTTACGAAGGGAGACGGATGTATCTAAAATGTCTTCCATGGAGGGGGGATTTTGGGTTCCATAGGTATAACAACCTAAACTATGACTCAATGCTCCTACCTCCTGCTCCCTTCCCTTATTGGATTGTGTGTAATCTAAATTACCCAGGGTTCGAGCAGCTCCCCAATGATGTGCGGAAATATTACAACAAAAGGACAAACACAGAATTATTGTGTCTGTTGACACTGAAGATCTGTTCATACGCAGTGTATATGTGACGGAGCACAGTGATAGGACAAATTTTAGTCCTGACCGCACATTCTATATTCCAAGGCATTTCCTTTTGCCTAGTCCTGGTGTCTCTTACCAGACAACGGGAATTTTGACGGCTGGAAACTTTCAACGGGAATATATGGGAATTAACGAGATTAACTTGCAATTTACAAAATTGGAGGTCAGCATATAAACATAGTTGAAAAAAACCCATTCTTGCAGGATAATCTTGGTTAAGCAACCAGATCTACATACATTTCTCCATAACATAACATAGGTTATTTCTTGAAACCTGCACACAAAAAATGTTTTTGACAACCCCTCAAATCTTCTGTCCTCTCTTTTTGACAGTTTTCGGTTATTTTACAGAAGTACAGAACTTGCCAAAAGTTGGGACACATTACTATTTTTAATGATTTTGAAAGTCTTTCTCTTGCTATTCAGTGAGTCACTTGCTCACGTGTTTGATCAAAAATAAGAACAAAACAGTTTGTGAAATATTATTACAATGTCTTTCTGATTGAATCTACTTAATCCTTAATCCTCATAATCTTTATAACCTGTTATAATTTTTTTCAGGATTCTTTGCTTAATAAAAGTTCAAATTTAAATTGCAATAATATTTCACAATATTACTGTTTTTCTTTATCACGATCAAATAAATCAGGCTTAAATAAGCATTAGATGCATAACGAATTTGTCCAAACCTTTGACTGAATTATTGTATGAAATAGGTTATGGCTTGTTTCAGCAAAAATGTTGATTGAGGAGTATTTCTTCATCTAGACAATTGGTGTCCAATCGTATCCACAAAGGGCCGGTGTGGGTGCAGGTTTTCATACCCACCAAGCAGAAGCCATACCTGATTCCACCTGATTCCTTCTGCTTGGTTGGAATGAAAACCCGCACCCACACCGGCCCTTTGAGGATGAGATTGGACATGTCTGATCTTGACTATTTCTATTCATTTGCATCAATTCTAAAATGTTTTTTTTAATTCCAAAATATTCCGATTGTTCAACTGATTGAACAACTGGAATTTTACAAGATTTTTTCCAATTTTATTCTATAGAACTATGCCACACACAATCTCATGCATAGATACTTTCACCTCAGCCAGTGTATTAAAAATCTGTATTAGACTGCATGCAATTCCCATAAATTCCCGATAAATTTTCCACCCTTTTGCAACCCTAATGAGGGTGTATTTTGGAAAAATGAAAAGACATTTGAGGAGAAGTTAACACCATGGTATTGAGCCGTTTGCTGGGGCCTAGTTTACTGGACCTTTTCTCTGCCAAGTGAAAACTCCCTGCAAGGTTCATCATCAGTCGATTAGCTTTCCTCCTCTCTGGCTACATACATACTTCTGTCAGGTAAGTTGTGGATGCATGTGAAGGCTGATGTTTACTGAAACACTCATAAAAACAACCCAAATCCCAATACAAATATGGAATTAAAAAAAAAAAAAAAGTCAGGGGATCACAGCAAAAATTAAAAATGAGACAAATCTAATAAAGCAAAGTGAGCAAGCAATCAGGGTCACAACACAAGCAAGTTGTGTAAGAAGAAAAAAAACCAGGAGCAAAACAATTAAACACACGCTATAACAGTACTGACACTTTGTTAAAGATAGTACTGTCTGTCTAGTATTGACAAATGGAGCATTATATCTGTTATTATCTTAGCTTGCTAGTTATCAATCATAAATAATATAAATATGATAAACATTGCACTTTACCAAACCTACATAAGCCTGCCTCAAATCTTATGCTAGCCATGAAAAGGACACCAAGTCATAATGATCTTTTAAATTTACTCCATTTAAAAGTCTTTCCCTGTCTTTAGTGGTTACACATAATAAAAAGTCAATTACATTATGAAAATGTTTAATAGACTCTTCTTAATGCCATTAGCTATCTGTTAGCAAAGCAGCTAAATTGAGTTTTTCTTCGTAACACTTTCCTGACAGTTATCAAACACACAGCAATAAACACAAGATGTTATATTTTTTGACTGACTTCTTGAAAGATTCTTGTTTATTTTTCTCTTACAGATGGACACCGTCAGAGAGCATGTCCTAGATCAGACATTGCTGCTTAGGTCAGTAAAAGGAAAGACCAACACCAGATCCAACTCGCCATGAAAGACCAACAGCAGCTCCAACTCGCCATGAAAGACCAACACCAGCTCCAACTCGCCATGAAAGACCAACAGCAGCTCCAACTAGCCACAATGTCAAGGAAACCATAAATTTTTTTAATCCCATCAGCACTCACCCATCAGCACTCACTGTTTTGAAGCGGACGAGGTGTTTCATGTGCATGATGCCCTGGCCGTAGTTCTGTGGCAGTAAACTGTCGTCTTGCCCCTTAATTACAGCCACCAGATCCCACAGGTTGTGGCTTCCTCCTGGAGGCTGAAAAACAAACACTCACATCATCCTTTCCTAGTAATACTGTGGTGTTGATCCTGCAATTGTGTGATCTTACTGACCGAGAAGCATTCAGAGAACCAGCGCAGTTTCTTTGTTCGGACATCACTGGAAAGTTTGTCGAGTTCTTGCTTGATGTCTCTGGACACTTTACCACAGAGGAGAGGTGGAGCTCCGGGAACCATCGCCCGATCTGTAAGTAAACAGTGTCACCGTATAAACTTCACTAAACACAAGACTAATGTTGGCTAAAAATAATCCTGTTTGATCGTTCCTTTATTTAGTAAGAACTAACTGCATCAGGCTTAATCTGCTCTGATTGTTAATCTTTAATAATGGGTGACATTACAATATAACCTTACATTATATTGTAAATATTAATATTTATAACAGGGGGGCACGGTGGCTTAGTGGTTAGCACGTTCGCCTCACACCTACAGGGTTGGGGGTTCGATTCCCACCTCCACCTTGTGTGTGTGGAGTTTGCATGTTCTCCCCGTGCCTCGGGGGTTTCCTCCGGGTACTCCGGTTTCCTCCCCCAGTCCAAAAACATGCATGGTAGGTTGAGTGGCATCTCTGGAAAATTGTCCGTAGTGTGCGAGTGTGTGCGTGAATGAGAGTGTGTGTGTGCCCTGTGATGGGTTGGCACTCCGTCCAGGGTGTATCCTGCCTCGATGCCGGATGACGCCTGAGATAGGCACAGGCTCCCCGTGACCCGAGAATAGTTTGGATAAGCGGTAGAAAATGAATGAATGAATGAATGAATAATTAGAATGGATAAGTAGATAATATAACTGACATGTTGGTACAGGAAAATAATAAGCAATGAAACGATGAGATAAAACCGAGGAATTTTCACCTTGAAGATGATAATTTTCCTACACAGCATGTCTTTAATGATAACCAATCAGAATCTAGAATTCAGCTTCATTATTTTATACAGTAATGACGTTTCACCCGTGTTTCCGATGATGTCGTCCCAGCTGTGTTCGGTCAGGATGTTGATTAGCAGCGGGGAGATGAGGGGAGTGAGCGACCACAGGCGTACGGTCGAGTCCCTGGAGCAGGACGCCATGGTGAATGGGCGACTCGGGTGGCACGTCAGACCTAAGGTCAGTGTTTTACACACACACACACACACACACACACACACACACACACACACACACACACACACACACACACACACACACACACACACACACCCCATGTAGGCACTAAAGCTTAACTGGCAATACTGGAGATGTTTTTAAATTGTGATCTTTCCTGTATGGATTGTGTGCAGTACCGTAGACATCAGCTCCGTGATCATAGACGGTGTCCAGGCAGGTCCCGTCCCTGGTGTCCCACACACGGATGGTGTAGTCCCAACTGCCTGAGGTGAGCAGGTACGGTACCTCCGAGTTCCACATAAGACCACGTACTGGAGCTGTGTGTCCACTCAGAACGTTAATACAGGCGTCCTGCGTGTAGTCCCAAATACGCACCGTCCTGCAACACACACTCAGTTTCTACAACAGCAGTTCTGACAGTAATGTAACTCAAGTTGTTGTTTCCATAGTAACAAGGAAAAGCACTGTGGATGTGTGGCACTCACAAAATAAGTTTTCTTGAGATTATTACTTTTTATTTCCTTTCATTCTATTGCAATGGAATTTCATTTTACTCTGATGCATGTGGAAACCAGCTGTGTGTGTAGTACAATGTTAAAAGGGTAAAAGGTTAATGTGAATGTACAGCGTAAGACCAGTTACGGCTGCGGCCTTGTTTATGGGCGCACACACGTTAATATTACAATGATACAGATTCAGTTCATAGACCTGAGCGTCAAGTTATGAGACAGATATGTTTATTATTGAAGTTTGTGTTCTTATAGAGTAAATGTAATACAGTTTAACTGCAAATGGGATTTATTCTGTTGTATAAAGTGAACACTTATAAAATGTACAGTTATTACAAAAATACGATAAGGATAAGAGGACAGAGATATAAGGTGTTTAAAGGAAAAAGGTTAAACATGACTGACATGGCTTCATGTTACCCAAATGTGGATATAACCTGTGCTTCAATGCAAAGCAGACAAAGATAATAGAAAATGATTCATGATTGCAGATGCAAACTTAAAGTGAAGTTGAAAATAAACATCCGAGTGAATGGTGAATGAGAAACTGTTGTCCTGTGTCGCTGATTTCTCTGTAATATTTCTAATATTTCCAGAGCACTCCTATCAGAGGATTATCTATATATCTGCCAGCGCTACAGATGCGCTACATAAACAGAATTTTAGAGATGTGTAATCGTTGTTTTTTGTAAAGGGTCATAATTTTGAAATCTATGGAAGGTGTCTCCAGTCTTCGAGCTTCAGTGATATAAATTTAAAAGCATCTAAATATTTCCGGATGAATTACCCGTCGTCTGAGCCGCTACACAGGATTCCCTCTCTGAGAGGAGACCAGCGTACGTGAAACACTTTGGCTGTGTGTCCGGTAAAAACCTTCAGCGGCTGATCTGAGCTCGTGGCCAAGTAGTAAACTCTTACGTTTTTATCCTCACATCCGGTTGCAATCATGTCTCTAAAACATTGAGAGAGAGAGAGAGAGAGAGAGAGAGAGAGAGAGAGAGAGAGAGAGAGAGAGAGAGAGAGAGAGAGAGAGAGAGACAGTAGAGGGAAAGAAGGTAAGATAAGAGCTAGTAATTGATAAGTTAACCAGACAGAAATACAGACAGACAGACATTGAGATAGAAAGAGAGGTACTCACTTGTTGTTCTGACTCCAGTCACATCCGAACACGGATGCCGGGTGCTTATATTTATGGAGAACTTTACCATCAATGGTTCTGATGATACTGAAAGCAGAAAATAATATAAATGGATAGATGAAGAAATCTCACGCACTTACGTCAAGCATCAAAATCAGAAATGTACCAGAAACCGTCTCCACTGCACGTGGCAATACGCTTGGAATCTTTGTGGCTCCATGCGATACAGAAGATACCGTTCTTCCCGTGCTGGAAGCGCACACACACACACACACACACACACACACACACACACACACACACACACACACACACACACACACACACACACACACATGTAATAGGGTTATAGAGGTAGGTATTATATATTTACATTATATTTACATTATATTTACATTATATTTACCCTTTACATTACATATGAATATAAAATGTAGTCACTGCCTGGTGTTTTCAAACACCACATACTGTAGGTTTGTTGTTCTTTCAGTACCTCATTAAATCTCGTGATCATTTTGCCCTTTTTCACGTCCCAGATGAAAGCACCGTTCCTGGACGTGGCTCCTGCTATGCAGTTCAGATCTCCTTTGGGTGGTGTTATGGAATAAAGAAATATTAAACTCTAAAGACAAACTCTACACAAACTTCTAGCTGTCATAACAACAGCTTATTAGAAAACAAAACAAAAACAAACATACAAATAAAAAACAGTGGATGGCACTTTTGGAAAAATAAAAAAAATACATAGAAATTAAACAGTTTATAGGGTCCAAACACTGGAGATAACAATAAATAAATAAATAATAAAAATAAATGAGACTTTACTGTAGACTTATTATTATTACTAACTTTATTATTTTCTTATTATTAATTTCTACTACTACTAATTATTTTAATATAATAATGTGAAATACTAAATAAAACAATATCTGATTTTATATTTATTTTTACTGACATTTTTGTAACTGTGTAAATTTTAATAACATTAAATAACTAAAATATTTAGAAAACGAAACTAAACAAATCTCCTGATTATGAGCAAGTTATGTTTCTAATGTAGTGTTATAGCTGATGCATCTCACCAGGAGCCCAGGAGAGGGAGTAAATGACTCCTTCGTTGCCGGGAGACGTGTACACGGCAGTTAAAGTGTTAATGTCCCACACTTTGATTGTCCCATCAAAGGAGGCAGTAGCGAGCAGGTTCGGATCATCTGGCTTAAACTTACAATCAAATATAGTTTCTACATGACCCTGAAAATGACACACACACACACACAGAGAGAGAGAGAGAGAGAGAGAGAGAGAGAGACGTAATACTCACAGGTTCAAGTGTTTTTCTGAAACCAGGAATTGATTATCGCTCTTCTTACCAAATCTCTGAGGAAGTCCCACTTCTGTGTCCCCATGTCGTAGAGGCCAACGCCTCCATCCATGAAGCAGCAGACGGCGTGTCCGGGGGGCAGAGAGAACGCCTGGTTCTGTGAGAGAGTCGGAGGAGGAACCGCCTCGCTTGTAGATGACGTGTAGTGGTTCTTGGATGGGGAAACTGAGCAAGCAACTAGAGACATGGAGATATAGAGTCATAGTACAAAAAATTATCTTCATGACTCAGTCAGGAGTCTTAGGTTTTCCTAGTACAGCTTGTGATGGTGGAGCCTGCACCATCGCATTTAAGTGCCATTCTCTTGCTCCACTTGCTACTGTTGCCCTGCTGAAAGTACAGCACCATTTCAGCAGCCACAATGTTGTACATAGAGTGCATGGCTGTGAGGCAGGGTGGAGCCAAAATTATGGCAACCAATCAGAGTGCTAATTTCAACCATTCACCAAATTCGAGGCAGAAAGAGAAGCACATGTGGTGTAGAGCTTCAAAGGAGATAAGAGCTATTTCGGCTTGCTTATTAACACACATATATGTCTCTTCTTTACAGAAGTGCTGGAGTATCATGCTGCAGTGCTGATTGTGCTACACCCAGCCATCCTCCAGGGAAAACCAAGGTAAAAGCACCACTTTAGACTAAATGTTGAAACACCTGCTTGAAACCAGCTTCCAAAAATAGGTGGTGAGCCAGAAGCTACAGTAGCCTAGGGCCTTAACGTCACCACAATGGCACTGATGGCAGTGCTGAGAAAGCTGGAAATTACATGGTCCTTAAAATAGAGATCTTTATCTCCTGCAGGTGCTCAGCACAGCAGGATGCTGGACCCCAAGATACCAACAACCCCTAGAGAGGTGTTGGAGGCATTAGAATGCAAACTACCCACCCTTGAGATCAGCAGTTGCAAGCAACAGGATGCCTCTCAAGGGTTTCAACAAGCATCAACCTACATTTCTTCAAGCTGGAGCACCATGGGTAGAGGAGTCAACAGGACACCCACCACACCCAGGAACCCATGCAAGACAAGCCCACCCACACCACTTCTGCTGCAGAAGTAAATTGGGGAACCGGAACAATGATCCTTAACATCTGGTCATGTACTAACTCTGGATCCTTCAGATATCAGAAACTACAGATTAATTCTTTTTTCTTTTCTAAAATTCTTCAACTAACAATTTACAATCCACTGTCAGTCCATCCCTCACAGGTCTCCATCCCTGGTCTCCAACCAGTCTGGCTTTAAAAAGGGCACATTCAACAGAAAATCAGCTGTCACTGAAAAACTACATGCT
This sequence comes from Tachysurus fulvidraco, assembly GCF_022655615.1. NCBI lineage: Eukaryota > Metazoa > Chordata > Actinopteri > Siluriformes > Bagridae > Tachysurus > Tachysurus fulvidraco. The sequence continues at coordinate 28,653,488 of NC_062521.1, read as the reverse complement.
AGTTGATCAGCCAAGCTGTTATGCGTTCTCATCCTCACCCCCAAGACTCTAGGTCTCAAAAACCAGTCTCGAAAGCCCCACAATTACAATCCTTCACAAGTACAGACAGAAAGAGCTATATAAACTTATTACTTTAGCCAAATTAACAACCTGTTTGTTAGACCTCATTCCAACTAATTTACTCAAATAAGAGCCTCTTCTCAATAATGTTAACTCCTCATTACTCCCTAGGCCATGTCCATAAACCCTTTAAGTTTGTGATTAATAAGCCTCCCACCCATTAGGAAACCTAAACTAGATCCTAACATATTATTCAATTACAGACCCATTTCAAACCTTCTGTTTATTTACATTTACAGCATTTGGCAGATGCACTTGTGCTTAAATCTCTCTCATTGGATACATTAATGCTGGTTCACTAGGTTACATACTTAAGATACCATGAGTTTAAAACAATGTTCAAAGTTACAATAAAAAAGTTTTTGTGTGTTTTTTTTTTTTTTTTTAAATAAATGCAGATAGGGAAAGAAGTGCTAGTTGAAGTGTTTCCAGAATAAGTAGGTCTTCAACCGCCATTTGAAAATAGCCAGTGACTTGTATAATGTACAATTGTTGCAGTAGTATAAAGCCCATGTCATGTTGTGCATAAAGTTGTGTATGCTCAATTATACTCCTTCTTACAGGAGAACAATCTATTTGAAGTAAAATATGGGGTGCCACAAGAATCGGTTTTAGGACCTCTGCTTTTCTCAATATACATGCTTCCTTTGGGAAACATCGTCAGATGGCATAGGCTTGGTTTTCACCTTTATTCCGATAATACCAGAGGTATATATATATATATATATATATATATATATATATATATATATATATATATATATATATATCATCAAAACCAGCTGAAATTTTCTAGGTTATCTGAGTGTGATAAAAGGGAAAAATTTACATGGCTATTATGCTGCATGGATGCATAACATTCATTTCTGTAGAAGTGGCAGACATTTTTTTACACAAACATCATCAAGGCTTTATATTACTGCAACAAGCATCACATACTTGCTAGTATACATTATACAAATCACATTACCTGCTACGACTATATTAAACATCGCATAAACATTTCAACATCTACGACGTGACAGCAGATCAGACCTTTCTTTGCTGGTGGAGAGTTTAAGACGTGGAGAGCATGGAACCCCGTCTTCTTCAGTTTGAAATTGTCCAGCGGCGTCGTTCTCGATACATTCCATACTCTCAACACGCCAACCTGAGAGTCTGCAGACATAGCAGAATGAACAAAATTCATGAATTTGAAATGCTAATAAACAGTGAAGGCAGAACTAACGTCACAGATAGAAGCAATAAGAAGATGTGTTCAAGCTGTGAGTTTCTAAGTAACAAAGCAAAATATTTGTATATTGTATACTGCTCGCTATAAAATGGGTATAAATGATTATAACTAATAATAATAATAATAAAACAATAATGATTGTGTAAAATGGTAGCAACCGTATAATGAATTTTTGCAATGATGTGTCTGAGATACTACTAGTATCTTGTGTGTGTGTGTTTGTGTGTGATTCTTTACCCCCTGTAATGAACATGCCCGGGGCAGAAGGCACCCATGCCAGGCACTGTACTGATGCAGCAGCGCTCGGTAAACTGAATGATGTCACACACGACAGTGAGTCTGAGTCGAGCAGCCTGATGCCATTGTGCATGTTAGCCACCAGCAGGTAGTCTGTACTCAGAGGGTCCCACTCCAGCGCAGTGACAGGATCCTCCTCATCAGTTCCCTCCAGAGACTCCGGACGCAGGACATGCTTCTGATTCTTCGAGCCTGGACAGGACATTTATGCCATTATCCAAAATATTTTTTTCCATTTGGTCCTAGAGCTCATGAATATAAAAACACCCAGAATCTTGATTAAAGCCTCTTTATGTTTCTTTGATTTTTCTTAATGCTTCTTTAAGTTTCTTAATTACTAGTTTCCCACCAATTACCTTCATGTCCTAATTTAACACATCCATATATCTCCTCTTTGTCCTTCCTCTTGACCTCTTACCTGGCAGCTCCATCTCCAACATCCTTCTAACAATATAATCATCTCCCTCCTCATGTCCATGTCCAAACCATCTCAATCTAGCCTCTCTGACCTTGTCCTCAAAACAGACAACCTGAGCTGTCCCTCTGATGTGCTCGTTCCTAATCCTGAGCAACCTCGTCACTCTTAAAGAGAACCTCAACATCCTCATCTCTGCTACCTCATCTCTGCCTCATGTCTTTTCTTCACCGCTACAGTCTCTAACCCATACATCATAGCTGCTCTTACTGCTGTCTTCTACACCTTTCCTTTGGTTCTTGCTGACACTCTTCTGTCACACACACACACACACACACACACACACACACACACACACACACACACACACACACACACACACACACACACACACACACAACACTCCTGACACTTTTCTGTCACACACAACACTCCTGACACTTTTCTCCACCCACTCCAACCTGCACTCACCTCTTCACCTCTTTTCCACACTCCCCGACACACTTTACGGTTGACCCCAAAAACTTAAACTCCTGCACCTTCTTGCAGCCCCTGTAACCTCACTGTTCCCTCCCTCTCGTTCATACACATGTATTCTGTCTTTCTACCACTGACTTTCATTCCTCTTCTTCCCAAAGCAGACCTCCACCATTCCAGGTGTTCCTCCACCTGCTCCCTACTCTCACTACAGATCACAATGTCATCCACAAAGATCATTGTCCTTGGCGATTCCAGTCTGACTTCATCTGTCAACCTGTCAATCACCATAACAAACAAGAAGGGACTCAAAGCAGATCCTTGATGTATCTCCACCCCCACCTTAAACTCCTCTGTCTGACCTACAGCACATCTCACTGCTGTCATACTCCTCTCATACAGATCCTGAACTACTCCGATGTACTTCTCTGCCACTCTTGACATCCTCATACAGTAGCTCCTCTCTCGGCACCCTGTCATATGCTTTCTCTAAACCCACAAAGACGCAGTGCAGCTCCTTCTGACCATCACTGTACTTCTCCATTAACGTTCTCAGAGCAAAAATAGCATACGACGTGTTCTTTCTGGGCATGAAGCCAAACAGCTGCTCACAAATACCCACTTCTTCTTTTTTTTACCATAGCTTTACTCTTTCCCATAGCTTCATTGTGCGACTCATCAACTTTATACCTCTGTAGTCGCTACAACTCTGCACATCACCCTTGTTCTTAAAGATCGGCCCTAGAACACTTCTCCATTCCTCAGGCACCTTCTCACGCTCTAAAATCCTGTTGAACAATCTAGATAGAAACCCCACTACTGTCTCTTCTAGACACTTTTACACCTTCACAGGTATATCACCTGGACCATCAGTCTTTCCACTCTTGATTCTCCTCAGATCCTTGCTTACCTCATCCTTTCTAATCTTTCCTATTTCATGCTCTACAATATTCACCTTTTTCTCTGGTCTTTCCCTCTTATTTTCCTAATTCATCAGCTCCTCAAAATACTCCTTCCATCTTCTCTGCACACTCTCCTCACCTGTCGGCACCTTTTCATCTATCTTTAATCAACCTTATCCGTTGTACATCCTTCCCATCTCTATCTCTCTTTCTCACTAAACTGTACAAGGCCTTCTCTCCTTCCCTCGTGTCTAACCTGGCATACTACTCATCTTATGCTTTATGTTTATATGCAACATCCCTCTTCACTCTGTGCTGCGATTCCTTGTAATCCTGTCTAATTCTTTAGTGCTTTCTACGTCCCACTTCCTTTACTTTCTTGTTCCACCACCATGTTTCCTTATGTACTTTTCTCCTTCCCGATGATGACACACCTATCAACTATCCTACCGGTCTCCCTGATCACGTCTGCTGTAGTGTCCCAGTCATCTGGAAGCTCTTCCTGACCACCCAAAGCTTGTCTCAGCTTCTGTCTGAATCCCTTATGACATTCTTCCTTTTTCAACCTCCACCGCTTATTCTTCTTTTCTATCTTTCCTCTCCTCTTTTTCCTGACCACCAGAGACATCTTACACGTCACCACCCGATGCTGTCTGGCTACACTCTCTAGTCCAACGCCTTAACTACTAAGCTACCACATACACAAACCCACCCATAACCTTCTCATCACCTCCGTTCCCCTCACAAACATGCCCCTTGAAGTCTGCTCCATCACCTCATCTACAGGTAACTCACTCGAGAATCTCTTCTTCTCTTCTAACTCACAACCTACTTGTGGACCATAATCACTGATGACATTCAACATCACCTCTTTTGAAATTGCAAAAAAAATTTACAAATATACAAAATTTAGTATAAAATTTGAAGTGTGTTACGGCACCTGGCTGAAAGATGGACAGACTCCCATCTGTATGTCCGAACACAACTTTGCCCTTCTTTACAGGATGCCAGCGAAACAGGCAGATATCCGACAAGAAGCTGTGAGCCTCTTTGTGTACGGTGACGCCCGAGTCCGGCCCGGAAACGACCCACACGTACAGAGGGCCGCGGTGCGAGACAAACGCTACACTATCCCCTGTGTTCCAGCACCAACTTATAGAGGAAGGAATACCTGCATGGAACAGGTCATGATGGTGATCAACACTGTGACACTTAATTTCACTACACAACATGGAGGTAATTTACTGTATGCAAAAAGAACAACGTAATTAATTAAGACATTATAACACACAGGATGTACAGAACATTGTGACGCAATGCAGTGATGTTAATTGACATACTTTTCTTAACAGGATACAATGCAGATACAATAGTTTGTTTTTTTTAAAGAATATTCATACCAAATAAAATGTGTGTTTGATTATTTTCTCCAAAACAGTGGATTCAATGTGCCAAATAAACAGTGTGATGATTTAGCATGCTAACTTAAAATTTACTAGATAAAGCTTAGCTAAGATAAGTTTGAAACTCCCACATGCAGCCTCACATTTGAACTTGAGATACGATGGAATCATCTTTTATTTTCTGGGTCTGTTATATATTAATTTATGCTTGAGTGTGCTGTGTGGGTTAATAAATGTGTGTATTTGTTGCCTTTAGTGTTGTCGAGGCGAGCGACGGCCTTCTGCTCGGCCACGTTCCAGATGATCAGGAGGTTATCTGCGCTGGCGCTGGCGAACACCTCTGGGTTGTGTGGACACCACGAAATGGCCGTGATGGTCTTCTTGTGCTCGGACATGATGGCACGCAGCTTGAATTCATTATATCTGTGGTCCAACTGAAGAGACAGCAAAAGGAAAGGAACTCTTTAAAATAGAAAAATGTCTCTAAAGCACTGTTGTGACTGGAGTGTTGTTACTGAAGCTCTAGGAATGGAAGAGGTTTAAAGGAACATTTTCAATCAGCAAACGAGTTCAAAATATGATGAAGCTTTATAGCTTTGTGTACTTTCCTGGCACGGTTCTTTTCCTGTTCTCTTTCTACAACATGTTTTAACATCAAACTAATTCTAAATCTTTAGCCAGTATTTATTTTCTTTAAGGAAACCTAAATCCCATGAAACGATCTAAACGATGAGTAAATAACACCTCAAATCTGTACTCGAAATGTACAATAGAATATAAGTGACAGTATCTTCTACAACAAATAAACTCAGACAAATTATTTCAGAGCCAGTCGACCGGACCATGTGCATCAGACTCATTTCCGGTCCCTTATCATAGCGGAGGAAATTAATCTTCATTACAATAATGATAAGATCAAATTCACTCAGACACTCGTTAATGGTCATTTGGACGAATAGATAAGATTTGGGGTTTTCATCTAAATTCTTCTAAACTTTTAACTTCATCTTCATCTGGGAGAACCAAAATAAAAGATTCTCTAAGGTTGGAACTGTTAAAAATGTGTAACATCGATCATCAACATGGCCGCTCACACCATTAATCAATTAATAAACGCAGCAATATAACAGAAAATACTTTCATGGAAGATGCTAACTATGCTAATTATGCTAACTGTATTTTTTTTGTGTGTGTGGTTGGAAAACTATACTATAACATTTAAAACACATTTAATAATCGAGTAATATTCTGTGACATTGTTTTATGCTGAAATTGTTTCCTAGTAAGGATTTCTGCCTTGTGTATTTGTTTTTGACTGGCTAATAATCCTGGCTATTCGAACTAGCATAACTTCCCTACTGTCACTCACCAAGAAGAACATCTTTAAAGAATTTCTCTTCTTGTTAAAAGTAAGAGGTTTAGTAAAACATTAGCTTGGGTGTCAAATATTGATGTTATGTTTTGGAACGAATCTTTCAGGTGAAGGAATAGTTCTCGTTCCTGTAATCCATTGACTCTCCTTTCTCGTTCACTAAAATCCTTCCCCTATTTAACCTACAGAACATAACTCCAAGAAAACATTGTGCTTTGGTCATCTGAACCACTTATTTAAACTTATTTTATTTATATAATGAGTAGATTAGGCACATATTTTAATAAATCATCTTTTTTTTTGTTGTAACAAGTAAATAAGTTCGTTGACTTAATACATAACACTTTTTCGCCACCTGCTGGTGTATTTATGTAATATGTAGAAACGGTGAACGAATCATTTTGGTGAACGAACTGAAAATGAACGAATCTCTTGAAAGAATCAAAATGTCCACCACTTTAAATGACTTATAAAGGCTGATGTGAAACTAAATTAGGTTTTCATTTATAGGGTTTACCTGGTAGACGTATATAGCGAGCGTGGCACAGTAAGCGAACCTGTCTCCACTCGCCGCACACACATCTTTATTCCAGGGCTGACATCCAGCAGCTAGCAGTCCCACCTGCTTCACCTGAGACATCTTTACCTGGCCACAAACAAGCATACAGACTCAACTGGAAAAATCTTCAACACAACACAGTATGTAGAAATGTTCAGTGTAACAATCTGTTAAGGAAGAGTGCAGTTGCATAAAGGGGCAAAGTTTAAATGAACGTTAAAGGTTGTGGTTGGATTTACATTTCAGCCATTTAGCAGACACCTTTATCCAGAGTGACTTACAATTGATTTCAATTTATATTCAAACTCATAACCTTCAATATATATTCAAAGTTTGGATTCAAACTCATGACCTTCCGGTCAGTAATCCAACACCTTAACCACTAGGGTACTACATCCCATGTTGAATGTGTTGCATTGATATTAAATTGCTTATTAAATTGATCGTGGCCTAATGGTTAGAGAATCTGACTCCTAACCTGAAGGCTGTGGGTTCATGTCTCGGGCCGGCCATGACTTCACTTTAACCAGATCATCTTTACCTTGATGTTAGATTCCACTGGTCTCGTGTTTATTTCAGTATTTTGGGGATTAAACACATACATCGTATCTAAGAAGGTGTGAAGTAGCAAAGCGACAAAAACAACACAATCCTCAGCTCAGTTTTTATGGAACATCTGAGCTGACGTTTCTTCAGATCCCTGATCACCTTTAACATTAAACCGCAATGATTTCTGATTTACATTTATTTAACCCCTGAGATAGGCACAGGCTTCCCATGACCCGAGAAGTTCGGATAAGAATGAATGAATGAATAATTTCCAGAAATTGAAGAAAAAAATGCATATTTTTCATCTTAATGAAGATTCATTAGTAGCAGAGATCGTTGTGACATGTGTTTATGTAGCTAGCGTGATTGCCCTGGTTTCACTACATCTTAGACAGGGCTTTCAAGTATCACGCATTAACGTGACAGTCACTCATTCGAGTCTTTTGTCACGCTCTCCCGCCACACACTGTATTCATCATGCAGAAAAATGTACTATTTATCATATAATTAATAGGTCTCAGTGCCGAAAATGCATCAGTCCGCACCGCTGTCTCTATGGAACCGGGCAGGAATCAAGCGCGTCTCCCCTGGAGTTCTTAGTCGAGCCTGACACTTATCAGCCAATCAAAAAAAGAGAAGCTACACAATAGCCAATCAGAAAATAGCACTATTGCATCTGGGAAGGATTTTACACAACAACCAATGAAAACAAAGCAGATCCTGGACTTGTTCAGCATCATCCTCGTTCGCCCACAGAGAAAAGCACTGGAGCTGCGAGCATCACTTTGAGCACAGAGTAAGTCATGATCTCCTGTTGTAAGGTTACAACAAATTCACAACTAATTTGACACAAACATTGACATTGTGACTGCTATTAGAGACGTTTCCCAGATAATCAGCATGAGTTTATCATGAGCGTCTGTAACTTAGCCAACAGTTTTACAGCCTGTTCACTGACAACACCTGTTCAGAACAAGTAGTCTAGGCCATTGGTTCTTAAACTGAGGGCCCTGAGATGGTGCCAGGGGGCCCCGGCTCTATGAGATTTTATAAAATAATGAATTTATCCTAAATTCCGTGTAATTAAATCTCAGAAAAGTAAGGTTAAAAAGTTTTGGAATGTTTTATGTTATATTTTTTTCTTTTAAGGGGCAAGTAGGGATACACTGCATACAAGGGGGGCAAAAAGTTTGAGAACCACTGGTCTCGGCCTATCACACGTTATCACACGATGACTGACATTTTGTCACATTAAACATCTCTCTCCAAATAGGCATAACAATTTTATTAGCACTAAATAAAGTAAAGTGTATCGCATTGTCGACATTATATAGGTCACTTTTTAAAATCATGTCATATTTGATATCCTGGCCATGGATGCATTAATCATTGCATCTGTCTTTCAAAGATGTCAACTAAAAGGCAACTTTTTTTATTCTCTCATTCGCTCTGAGAGGAAAGTCCCCTAAAAAAAGGCCAGGTTAAGGATGCTGGCCCAGAGAAGGTGGTAAAAAGGGTAGGTCCATTAGAGGAGGAGACAGAGGAGGAGACGAAGCAGGTTGAAAAGGAAGAGACAGTGGAGGAGATGGCTAGGGTGTCAGAAGAGACCATCAAAACAAAAGGGAGAAAAGTACCAGGACCACCTGCAAGAGCTTTTTTAATAATGAATGGACTTCTAAATGGCCATTTATTACTGTAGGAAGCACTAGCTCCTATTACTGGTGCTCTATCTGCAGCCAAGAGAACTCCTGTTCCCATTAAGGTGTGCGGGATGTGACAAGGCACATCGAGGGTAAAGGGCATCGGGCCAAACAGCAGGCACTGAAGTCAACCAGCACAGTCAACAACTATTACTTGCCAGTGAATGCAGAAATGAGTGTGCACGAGGTCAAGGTACATAGCACATTAAATCTAAAAGGTTGATTACATTGTTCATGAGTACCATTTTTCCTAAATAATACAACCAATTCTATGTTCATGGCATATATGAGACATTAATCCATGACATGGACAGAATACTGCTCTGTAATGCAGGGCTCTCAAGTTTTGAAGACAGGCAAGCGTGACATCTCGATGACATCTTAGACATTTTGATGTCTCCTTTCTTAAGCACAACACCCCTGTGAAAAATAGGTTGTGTTACTTTGTCAAGAAAGGCAATGAATCTATCTAAAGCTATCTAATTTCACAACAGAGGACATATTTTTTAAGTCTGTGCACTAATTTATTTAATTAATTTATTCCGTGTACCACTTGTACAGAGTGAAAAAATAACTTAATTATGTAAAATTACCAAATGCCAGGTAATGCTTTGAAGTCACATACTGTAGGGAGATAAACCCGTATACTTATTGACAACAAATACACCTTTTCTACGGATTGAGTGGTCTTTCTGACGATGGAAAATGGATACAAATTTTTTTTTTAAAAGTGTGGTATCGCAGTAAAAATATATTCACCCCTCTGCCATCTGGTAGAAGATATAAGACCATTAGAAACAGCACTAGTACATTCAGAGACAGCTTCTATCCTCAAGCTATCAGGATGCTGAACTCTACACAACCATTTTTTTATTTTACCTCTATGGATCCTTCTCTCGGGATCTACCTGGCGCTAAAACCATGAGAGAGAGAGATCTTGTTCATGAACGAATTAAATTGAATCTCCTGTTGAATTTCCTGAGAGATCAATAAACTATCCATCTATCTAGCTCTCTATCTATCATACGCTTGTTATATATATATATATATATATATATATATATATATATATATATATATATATATATATATATATATATATATATATATATAGGGGCACGGTGGCTTAGTGGTTAGCACGTTCGCCTCACACCTCCAGGGTTGGGGGTTCACTTCCCACCTCCGCCTTGTGTGTGTGGAGTTTGCATGTTCACCCCGTGCCTCGGGGTTTCCTCCGGGTACTCCGGTTTCCTCCCCCGGTCCAAAGACATGCATGGTAGGTTGGAAAACTGTCCGTAATGTGTGAGTATGTGAGTGAATGAGAGTGTGTGTGTGCCCTGTGATGGGTTGGCACTCCGTCCAGGGTGTACTGTATCCTGCCTCGTTGCCCGATGACGCCTGAGATGCCTCCCCGTGACCCGAGGTACTGTAGTTCCGATAAGCGTTAGAAAATGAATCAATGGGGATATTTTTTTTGAGAAAATTTGAGATTTCTTTGAGCACAACAAAAGTGTACAGGTACATAAACCTGTATAACCCAGAGAAATCCTATAAGATGTCTGTATTTGACTAGC